>NC_142068.1:31290500-31591000 GCF_059756535.1 Pantherophis guttatus | reverse complement strand
AATCTGTAAATAGAAATAGTATATAATTAAAATGCTGGATTTTGTGGAGTTTGATATTCAAATCACGAAGCTGAGGACAATAACGAAGTTCAGAGCTTCTTAAAAGAGGCAGGGAATCAGAAATTTATAAGACAACCTCACATTAGACTTTTCTATAATATTGGAGAAGATACTGTAAGCAAGCCCTCAAACTTTATATGACTATTTTAAGCAGCAATAAAGAAAAAAGGGATTTTAAGATTCTTTATTACTTTTCCATTTATCACAATCTTTACTTGTTTAAGTAGAATTATTCTTCATTTAGTGTAAATGGAAAGCTCAGGCTGTTCTTAGTTAATTCATGAACAAGTAAGTTGAGCAAATATTTATTATTATTATTATTATTATTATTATTATTATTATTATTATTATTATCTCTTTTATTCATTAAACATGAAACTCAGTCAACTGAACATTTAAAATGTGTCACAAATACGATTGACTGGTGCTAATGGTTGATATGGGTTGCTGCCAGCATCCTAGGTATCAACCAAGTATCTTTTTAAAATATATGATGTTCTGAGTAGCACAGTTTTTTGCAGATCCGCTGGTGTTATTGTAGGAAGCTGCACTTTCTTGATGTGTTTTGTAAAATTCTTGGTCATGGTACCAAGTGCCCCAATGACAATGGGTATCACTGTTATATGTTTCATCCATAGCCATGTAGTTTCGATGGCCAGGTCGCGATATTTTGTGATTTTTTCCAGTTTTTCTTCAACTCTGGCATCTCCTGGTACAGCGATATCAATAAACTGTATGCTTCGGCCCTCAACTACGGTGACACCTGGCATGTTATGTTCCAAATGACGATCCGTCTGTATTCAAAAGTTCCACAAGATCTTCACTGTCTCATTTTCAATAACTTTTTCCACTTTGTGTTCCCATGACTTTTCAGAGGATACAGGTATGTCATATTTTTTACATAATGACCAGTGGATTAATTTAGCAACTCGTCCACTGGATGAATATTCCTATTCCTATTCCTATTCCTATTCTTATTATCTCTTTTATTCATTAAACATGAAACTCAGTCAACTGAACATTTAAAAATGTCTGGTACTAATTGACTGGTACTAATGGTTGATATGGGTTGCTGCCAGCGTCCTAGGTATCAACCAAGTATTATTATTATTATTATTATTATTATTATTATTATTATTATTATTATTATTATTATTATTATTATTATTTTGGAGACAGGCATTTGTATCAAAAGAGATTTCCAGATTAATTATACTAGTGGCATAAACACTTTGGTGTTTGATATAAGATTCAACGGATCTGAAACATTCAAAGATTATTTTGTAAAGTGTTAGAAATAAGGGCACTTTTGAAAGATTCCAGTAGCCTTGTGTTTTGTGAGTCGAGAGAGAATAAAGCCTATAACCCTTTGTAATCCTTTGTAATGGAAAGGATTTCATTCTTCTCTAGTCAGGTAGAATTTTTTTCCCCCCTTCTATTAATTGTTTAGTCTTAGAGGATATCATAAGCTGTTCTACTCCTCCCTATTTTTCCCCAAGAGGAAATTCTGGCAATAAATAGAAAGCAAGATATATTTCTATTCCAGACAGTTTTTTAAAAAATACTTATTTTTTGCTCCTCTATTTCCACCATATATATATTTTATGCAATGTGTATGCTTCTTTTTAACAAAACAAATTTATTTGTGAGATCCTGTCTTCATTTTAAAAAAAATCTGATCCTGCTGCCATTCAGTGTTTCTAATGCAGTGAAAGAAGATATCATGCTATTAATTTCATAAGCTAGAGAAAAGCTGTTTCAATAGGGTATGTGACAGTGATTGGCTTTAGTTTTTGTGGTTTACTTTAATTATTTTTGTAAAACATTCGATCTGGATTGTTAAAACTGAGAGTACTTAAGCGGCTGCCCTGACTTTCATGATGCCAAAATGTCTTATGTACCACAATAGCAGAGATAAGCCTATGAATAAAAAGAATGTCAGAAATAACAACAAACAAAAAGCAGCATCTTAGCTTAAGAAGCGGGCATGCAGTTTGGAATTCTACAGTGAATTCAGCCTGATTGTGGCCAATCTGCTTGTTTTTTTTCCCCCTGCCATAGGGAGCATGTATTAGTATATATCTCTTAAGTCATCTTAGTATTTTATAGGTTATTTTATGGGTTTTTTTCCAAGAGTAACATTTATGGTCATTCTCCATGGCATAGAACAATGCAAAAGACTATGAGTCTTCATTTTCTAGCAGGCGCTGATTTTAGGAACTCTTAAGGATGGAAAGGCGTTTTGAAGCATAAACTGTATTGCAAAATAGCTTCCGTTTATGCGTTGCAGATATATTTAGCTATATCTTTAGCTGTAACCTTGCTTGTGGTTAAGCAGGGTGCAACACAGATGTAAACAGCTGATTCTGCAGCCGGACCTGATGTGCCTGTGATTTTGTCAATAGGCTCAGCATTTCAGTAATCCACTGCAGAATTAGTGCTGTAGCAATGGTGGTCTCGCCTCTTACATGCCTAACAACAACAGCCACAACAGAGTAAAATATTTGTCGTCAAGAAAATATCAAAACAGAACAATAGTACTACAGAGCTAGGACCTAATACGTACTATGTGAAATCTTCATTCATCAAGAAGGGTATTGTGGCGGATTTTCTTTCCGATCCTCTTTTTTTCTTTAAAAAAAAAAAAAGAATCTTCTGTTTTTCTCAGTAGGAGATGGCTGTGGTCAGTAGAAAGGGATCTGCAGACAGGTTTTTGCCAGAAAATCTGCCATACTTCAAGGCTGCATTGATGAAGAAACTGGAGCTTTGCTGAACACAGCATAGTAACAATTTACCTTGCATCATCAGTTGATGGCAGGGTTTTTTCTCTCCCCCCCCCCTTCTCCTTTGTTCCCTCCCACACGGTTGCTCTAAGACAGAGCATATTTGCAATGTCACTTAACAACATTAATCAGATACTGCGTTTAAGGTGAGCTGTCCCTTGCCTTTTCTCGTAGTGGATCTGTGCTGCTGTGGCTGTCTCTGTCTCATTCTGTTTGGAAGCCTAAAATGGCAGGCAGGATTAATGCAGCTTGTGCTGCCTGCATGGTCTCGAGACTGAATTCATTACACCATGCCTAGTATTTCTAAAGGGAGCATGTAAATGCTCTGCGTGCCATATCATGCCATAGCAAGGGCTTGTTCTTCCTAATGGAGATTGCTGTATAAGCAGGCATTTTCAGAATTCAATGTCATTTTCTGTACGGTTAGTTAATAGCTCACTTCAAAACCAGCATTGGTTCTATTGTTATTACGATTATTTTAAAAAAGAATTAAGCGGATGCTGCTTCCAGTTGGTGTCACCCTTTGCCTTGGCTGCTCTTTAAATAATGTATGTTGTATTGCTAATTAATGGCAATATCAAATTAAACCCTTCGAAACTGACGTGTTTCTTATAAAGCCCATGCAATCTATTTTTAACTCTTACTGCGTAAGAGGTGTGCATAGGGCTTTTGGGTTGCTGAGTTTTTCTTTTCAGCAAGGGCAATCATCCTGGGCTGATGTTCAAGCAGATGTGACAAGGGGCCTTTGCAGTCAGTGGTCATCTTCAAGCCTTGAACCTTCAGAAAAGGAGAGGAAAGTCCTGTGCTGCAGCTTTAAAAACAAACTAGCACCTTTCATCACCACCTTGGATGAGAAGATCTCTCCGCATTCCACATCTCTTCTTTCCATTGATAAATTCAGCTATCTTGGTCACAGTCGGTTCAAGCAAGGTGTTTTTGAAAACAGCTTCTTTTTTCCTTTAGGGTCGTTGTTGTTTTTTAAATAGTCAAGCTTTCACGATCTCTCCATTGCTTTAAACAAGAATGGCTGAGTGCACTGCCATGCTAAGACTTAATTAAACCACATAAACAGGTAGGTGAAGATTTGCATGTTTTTTTTCCCAATTGTTATTCCACAAAGGAAGAATATGAAAATATAGACACTGAGCTGATAAGCTATTAAATAAATATATTTGGTAATGAGGTACTTCTAAAATATTTTCTTTGCATTTATTCAAGAGACAATTTTGTTAGTTTAAAAACATACCTCTTCCAAAATTGACAATAGCATTTCTGCTAGGTAATCGGGGCGTGGCATCGCTTATGCAATAAAAGACTTTTTCAAAAGCTCGACAATTTTAAAAGATTTGAAAGTCAGCTATGAAAATGAATAGGCTTTTTGCTAAGATACAAACGTCTAAGTTGTGAATATAGCTGTGATAAAAATTAAAAATATTCAAATTTTGTGCTAAAAAAGCGGTCTTTTGGCATTTATCATAAAAACTAACTTAATATTTATTATTCTTTTATAAAGATTGCTGACATAAAGTAAGGATAACTTAAATATTTTTTTTCTTTTTGAGATGTCAGCTATTTTTTAAAAGATTAGCACCTATATGTATTCCTTTCCCTTTGAAATGAATGTGAATTAGAATTGGATTTACTTAGCAAATTAAAACAAAATGTGTAGATATCCTAATCTGTAAATTAATTTTTAAATCATTTTATAGACATATAACGTACACTAACATAGCTGCTTTATAATATAGTTGCTTCACATCAATATTGGGCCAACCTGTTACCTTGGTAACCAAATTCTGTTAAAGGATGCAATAACAGAGCTGCAAAGGCATTTATTATTGTTTATTATTCCTCAGTGCAAATGATTATTTTATAACATTTTTACATGGCTATGATTTTTAACTGACTGGAAATTTTAGCCTGTAACTGTAATATTTTCTGTGATCTTAACTTGATTACTTAAGCAATGCAACAACGCTAGTTATGTTCTCACTAAAACATAGTATGAAGGAATCCACTATGACACAAATGTAGAATATTTATTTATACTTAAAACAGGTTCAATACTAAATTTAAAAACAGCTGAAAACTATAAATTGATTTAAAGCTTTCTTCTCTCATTATTTCTTTTAGCATCAATTTTACAGATTTTTATTACCTACCCGTAACTTAATCTGACATTTTAAGCAAACTGAACATCTTGTACAATTAAATATATGAGGTGAAAGCTGTAATGATGCAGTTTTTAATTTATTATAACACTATGCAAGATGAAGTTGACAACAATATAACATGTAATGAAGAGCAGCTTATCTGATATTTTTAATAGTATCTGTAAAATTAAACCTAAGGGTGAAAGGTATTACTTTTATAAATATTTCTCCACTTTTGATATAGATACTTTAGAACATGCAGTCTAAATGAAGCACAGCTCTTTGTAAAGATATTTTCAGCATAGAAGCCATCTTTTCAAATGCTTAACTTCAAAATAATCGAAGATTATCACATTCAGCACTCAATATAGATATTTAGTGGCAGTATTAAGAAATACAGTTCCATCAGGCACAGGTATTTACAGCAAATGAAAACAGCAAATGACAATATTAATTGGATAAAATAGCAATATTTTTGTCTCAGAAAAATACTAATAAAACCTGTTTTAAAATGAAGCCGTAGAATATACATATTACAGTACTCAAAAAGATGTAAATGGATGAATGCACTAAAATCAGGCATTTTTATTCACTTTCGAATAATTCTTTCAAATGCTAACTTTTAGTACAAAGATTGTGATAGGATTGATTGCATTTTTTTAGGATGAATTATTTTGATCGTTTACTTTAGAAAATACAATGTATTTATCAGGTCCTTGATAGTGTTAGGAACATTATTATTCATTTTATTCATAGATTTTTGTTTCCCTTTTAATAAATCTTAGACATCATTCTATGTCATTGTATTAAGCATTTCTACAGGATAGCTGGAAAATAAGGATTTATGGAGCGCTTCTTGGTTTTCATTTCATTTCATCTTTGAAGAACAAATGATAGTGTCAGAAAAAATGCAGTTCTCTTTAGCTTTCATAGGGCTACTAGCTCTCAATTACAGAAATCCAGATTACCGTTAGATGGCAGCAAGAGTTTTCTGTACCTTTATACTGCCGTATCTAATGTTTATCCTGATTTTTGCAGTCCAGATAGGTTTGTTGATATGCATTGCTGATTCTCATTTTTTAAATATTACCAACCAATTACTATCCATTTTCCCATCTGTTCTTTTTTTCCCCTCAACCATTTTAGCCCATAGTAATACCAATGACACTGTTAAATCATGTAATAATGTGATTTGCTTATTTATGTCTTTGGATGCTATTTGTGTGAACCCAGTTACTGAAGTTTATAAACCACAGCTTATGACCTAGTATGAGGTGTGAATTATATAGCTTATATAACAGACCGTGATATACAAAATCGAGGCAAAGTGCCGGTATGATAAGTGAACCAAAATATTGGCATGAATTATGTTCCTCCAAAAGGCTATAAATATCTATTCACAATTGACCTCAAAATTTCTGTTGCTAAGTGAGACATTTGTTAAATGAGTTTTGCCCCATTTTGCAACTTTTCTTGCCACATTTGTTAAGTGAATCACTGCAGTTGATAAGTTAGTAATCCAGTTGTTAAGTAAATCTGGCTTTCCCATTGACTTTGCTTGTCAGAAGGTCACAAAAGGTGATCACGTAACCTTGAGACACAGCAACAGTCATAAATATGAACCAGCTGCCAAGCATCTGAATTTTGATCACATGATCATGGAGATACTGCAAAGGTCGTAACTGTGAAAAACTATCATATTTTAAAGTCAAATTTTTCAGTGGCGTTGTAACTTTGAACGGTCATTAAATTAACTGTTGTAAGATGATGACTACCTGGAACCTTCCTGATAATTTGATCAAGGAACTGTTATTAAGACAATTACCACAAAACTATACATATATGGTACAGTTAATGAAACTTGATGATGAAATTCCCTTGAGAATATAATTGCCAAACTGGAAATATGCAAGTACGTGCAACTGAAGGGAATTCTCTAAACAATATCAATGTATTCCATCATTACTATAATGAAAGATGATGTATTTAAAAAGAAAACACATTAAAAGAGAAAGCAGACTTTACAGAAATAAGCATCCATACAACAGAAAGAGATAATGAGATGGAATGTCCTAAAAGAAAAGTCAAGCCTTCAGAAGGATTACAAAAAAATGATGTACGGAAAGAAAAACAATATTTATATTATCAAATATAAATTGCTTATTTGAAATTAGACAAGATTTTGAAAGGACTTTTTTATATATATATAGTGGTGCATCAAGTCAATAAATCTGATTGATGAATCTTATGAGAAAAAGATTAATTTAGTACATGCTGAAAAGGCAGTATTAAGCTGAAATGATCAGTAAATCATAATAAAATGAGGAATATATTTCAGGAAGCCTGTTATGCAACTGAGTTTGATGCAAATTGCAATAAATCTGTTATCTTATGCAATATGGCTGTAAAATTCTACATAAAAATAGACTTTGCAGTGTTACAATAAACTACCAAGTAATGTTAGTAGAAAGTACAATAAAGCTAATTTGCTAGATCTTATGCTACAGAGAGAGAAGCAATTTGGTCTAGTGATTAAGGCAACATGTTAGAAACCAGAAGATGCACCAAAGTCAGGTGACTTTGGGCCAGTCACTTCTCTCAGCCCAAGGACAGAAAAGCATTTCTGAAAAAAACCTTGTCAAAAAATCTGTAGGACTTGTCCAGGAAATTATCTGAGAATTAGTCATAATTGAATGGAAGAAAAAAAATGCTGCGGTAAAGCAAATGAAAGATCTAGCTAAAACCTCATAAGCAGAACCTTATTTTGTTTTTTATTTGTTTTAACCTAGCTTTTTATTTTTTTAATGTTTTTATATTTTATAATGTTGTTTTTTTATCGTGATTACGTATGAGCCCAGGGTGACTGTGTGAGGTTTGTGGCTATATAAATGTGATTAAATAAATAAATATAAATAAATAAATAAGAGTTATAGAATGAGAGCAAATGTCACACCTAAAGCTATTTGGATGCAAAGCTTGCCATACATTAAAATAAAATAAATTTAATTGCAGAACCCAGTTACAAATAATGCTGGTTTATCAAATAAGAACAAAGGGCTACAGGGTTTTGGACTTAGAAAACTGAAAAATTAATATCCACAATGTTGCTCCTTTCAATAAAGGATAAATGACTTCCAGTAGTTAAATACAAACCAACCTACTTTTACTAGTAGCATCTCTATCTAGGCAATTCCCAAAGGGAAGCAGCAAATAAAATCCAGAATTAGAGATAAGAAGATGTGAAATAACTAATAAAGGAATCAAGAGAAGCTGCTGCACTAGCGATGGGCCCAATCCATGGGAAAAAGTATAGTGTTAGCCAGCAGCACAGAAGGCATAGAAATGGAGAGAAGTTGCATGAGAAGCAAAGAAATCCTTGCACAAAAAAACATGGATTTTAACAGAGCTACTAAAGGGCGAGAAAGCCGTAGATTGTAAGCATTCTTTCAGAACAAAGTATGATGCTCATGAAATATGCAATACCATAAAGCTAGATTTAATAGTTAAGGAATACAGACAAGAGTAGGGCAAGGTTTATTATGTTTTTGCATTAGTAGTTAAGCATGCAAGTATTAGAATTCTAAGCTTAGAAGTATTTCAAATACTGCACAGGAAAAACTTAAGACAACCTTTGTGCATGGTGATCTGAAAAAGAAGATAGACCAATCACCAAATTTTGAACAGCCAAATAAAAATTGGTGTGTAAATTGCAAAAATCCACATGCAGGCTAAAGCTAGCAGCCAATCATGGTCTGATAAACCTAGTCAAATGTTGAAAACATGAACTTTGATTAAGGAAATCTGGTCCATATTTACATAGAGCCATGGAAAGATACATGCTCGGCATTACAAGACAAGATAGAAAGACTTGCACATGGATTAGAGAACAAACGAAAGTATACAATATCATTAAGAGAGTAAAAGAATTGAAATGAAAATAAGTTGGTCACATAGCAAGAAAAACTGATAGCAGGTAGACCAAGGCACTGATAGAATGGATCCCACTTGATAAAAAGCGTCCATGAAAGAGACCTAAAACAAGATGGATTCGACAACATCAGCAAGTATTGCGGATCCAATTGGCAAAAGAAAGCTAAGAACTGTATTGGTTGGAAACATGCAGAAGAGGCCTTCATCATGCAGTGAATATACAATGGCTAAAATGATGATGATGATTTACATACAGCAATTAAATGTGGATTACATGTCTATATTCTTTGTTATGTTGATTTAATTGTATGTGCAATAGACAGCTTGGAGAATAAAGACGTGGAAATAAAATATTGTGGGCATATTAGCCATTATTTTCATCTGAAACAAGAAAGGACAAAAGCACAGAAAGCTTGCTTAGTCAAAAACAAAGATAATGTGGCTAATTAGGTTTCTAAGTCTCAGTGAAACTAAGAAGTATCCCCATGAAAGTTGGATGCCTAAACAAAGATGGAAAGCAAAACAAGTTGTCATGTATAGGGCAGCCAACGGAAAACTATTATGCATTGTAACTTTGAGTAAACCTGATATAGCCAGTGCAGTTGGACTGCTACATAGAAAGGTCAGTGAGCCAACACAAGAGGACTGGACAGTAGTAAAATAGGCAGATATTTAAAAGGAATGTTTCATCTTTATCTAAAATTGTCTCTAACTAATAATATAAAATGTATTAGATATATAAATTCAGATTGGTTGGGAGATAAATCTGGCAGGAACTCAACTACAGAACACTTATTCTTTTATAGGGGCATGCTCACCACAAAGTATTGTAGCCAAGTAATCTATAGATGATTAATATTGTGCTGTGGAACAAGCACATAGGAAATTTATATGACAACACAAAGTATTGCTAAGCTTCAAAATAAAAGAACCAATCCCAACTTTTTTATCTGAAGACAACATGGGATGTATCAAAACTGCAAACACAGAGACCCCATATCATACACATAGACATTAAATTTATTATGTGAAGGATATGCAAGAAAAAGGGTAAATGAAACTGATATACAGGTAGTCCTCAACACGACTACAATGGAGCCCAAAATTTCCATTGCTAAGCAAGACAATTGTTAAGTGAGTTTGCCTCTTTTACGATCTTTCTTGCCAAAATTGTTAAGTAAATCGCTGTTGTTAAGTTAGTAACACGGTTGTTAAATGAATCTGGCTTCCCCATTGACTTGACCTGCCAGAAGGTCGTAAAAGGTGATCACATGACCCTGAGCACTGCAACTGTTATAAATACAGTACATGCCAGTTGTTAAGTTGTTAAGCAGAAGCCCTACAAATGTTTTGGGTTGCAGCTTCAGGAGCCTGGCCAACATAACCAATGGTAAGAATTGAAGAATATATGAGATAGATTGATAGATATTGTGGCTAACTTTGCTTCTGGCTAGTGATTTGTATTATACTTTGTAAACAATGGGTACAGTTTACTTTGATTTGCCAATCAGATTTCTATAGATTGCTCAACAAAGCTATGGTTAGGACAAATCATTTTCTGCTATGTGCGAACCCACACATTCCTTATTATCTGGTGTAAGGGCAATGGCTTTGGTAGTCTTCTGCAATATTATGGTATGTTCTGTCTATATATTTGTGAACAAAAAAATATTATAAAATGCTAATCATCTTCAATTGGCCTCCTTCCAAAAGAAGTTATATCCAGTTTGGAGCCGAACTCCTGAAAATGTACAGTGCAATAGCAATAATAATGATACAGATAATTTCTCCCAATGTATCTCAGTAGATGGAAGAGCCCTCATTGATCCATACAATCTCAGAATGAGCCGGCATCATTTATGCCATCACTCCAACATATTCTTTGTTGCAAGAAACCAATTTAAAGCATCCCCAAAAGGTGCCTACTAGTTGAATACATCCAAAGAGGAAGACATTTTCTCTGGTGGTAATTGGTTCCATTCTCAAACTGATCTTCCTATTTGGAAGTTTGTCCTGTTCATCAAGAAAATCTGCCTTCCTGCAACAATCTGTTAATAACTGATGGCAGCAGCTCAGAATACAAGTTAATAACCTATCCTTATATAGTTATATGACATTTAGAATTCTGAGGAAACACCATAAATCACCGTAGCCATCTTGAAAAAGATGACTAAGCAACATAGTTTCAGGGAAGGAATCAGCACAGATAGGAGACATCTTCCATTCTCAGAGCCTGGTGGTTCTGGGTGCCTCTTAATTGTTCTCTCTTTAATGGCAGTTCTAAGTAAAAATACAGAGAAGAAGGCTGCCTCATTTCCAGGCTGGAAGAAATTTGGTACGTCTACTCTGTTTTTGCTGTTCTCAGAGGTGCAGCAGAACAATGTAGTAATGGCTATACTTAATTGCACAAACAGGTCTCAACTTGCTAAATATTTATTTATTCATTTATTTCCCACCTTTATTTATTTATTTTTTTTACAAATAACTCAAGGCAGCAAACATATGCAGCATACCTGCCTTCTGTTTTCTCCACAACAACCACATTGTTTGGGTTAGGCTGAGAGAAAGTAACTGGCTTTCTTGGCTAAAATGGGATGTGAATTCATGGTTTCCCACTTTATCACTGGAAGGAGACTAGCACATACTGAAAGAATGGAAAAGCTGTGGCCCTGAACTACATCTTCCATTATTCATCACTAATGGCCTGCTGATTGGATCTGCTTGGAAATGCAATCTCTTATTCACAATACTGGCATATACAGCATGCTTTATATATGCTTCATCTCCCAGACTTTCCAGACAGCTGGTAATTTAGGCAGATGAATTCCCACAGATCTGGAAGGCCTCCAGTTTGGGAAGGCTGATGTGAGGATGCTGTGATGGGTTGAGGAAGCTTATATTTAAAAACCTACTCAGAAAATAAATTCACAGCCTAACTATTATTTACCATAAGCATAACTCAGTTCATCAGTTTGATATGATTTATAAAATATTATTTTATTAATTTCTGGAATGAACCAATATTTAAGCATAATAGTGATTATTCATATCCTATTTTATTTTGTGGCTGAAATCATTTCTTCCTAGGGGTTAAATTCAGGGGTAGGTTTTACTTACCTTTACTACCGGTTTGCAGTGAGGCCGCCCACGCGCACTTCTGCACATGTGCAGAAGCTTTTGCGCATGCGCAGAAGCTTCCTGATGACGTTGGGGTCAGTGGGCGGAGCCTCCCACCGGCTTTACTACCAGTTCTATAGAACCGGTCCGAATTGGGGGCAACCTACCACTGGTTAGATTCCTATATTATGGTCAACCATTGTTTTAAACCACTGAAAAGACATAGTGACCTAACTCATATATTTTATACAATGTTGATGGTTCACACATTACTGTAACTAAAATCATGAGACTAGGCTGCAGAACTCCAGAAGTTCATTAGTGGATACCAAAGAGATATTTTTCCGTGCCTCATTGTTGCCGTCTAGTTTTTCTGTCTAGATCTCATAGTAGTTTAGGGTGTTTTATAGTCATACTGCAGTGTTTCTCAGCCTTGGCAGTTTGAAGATAATCTTTACTACTCTAATCTTTGAATATGGATTTTTGAGATTTGTCATAATGTGGTCTAAGATGTGACTTGGTTACCCTGGGGTCTTACCTCCATTTTATGTGGCTTTTTAACCATGCTTTGCAATTCTTCCCTGCATTAACAAGACACAAGTGTTAGTTGCGGTTTAAAGCTATGATTGGTTTCAATTTCTAATTATTATTAACTTGAAAGTAATATCTGTTTTACATGTCACTTTAAGTCAGCATGTAAAACTAGTACTCTCAAAGTCACTGAAAATTAGCTGAAGGCCAAATATACTTCAGTTTTCTTGATTTTTAAAGTGGGCTTACTGGACTTAACTACCCGCTAAGTACATCATGCTCCTTATCTCTAATTACACTCTACTAATGTATGTGTAAATTCATGCTATGTCAAAATTTCCTTACAATTTCTCCTGGGTTTATTCCCCTGTAAAACAGATTTCTACTTAATTTTGTTACTGTTGTTTGGTCATGTTCTCAGAATGCTCAAAAATGTTTTGAATTTCTTTCGTAGTGCCTTAGCATGAGTTTTATTGTTGAAATGGTCAACAGTGCCTCTGCAAGTGTCTGATTTCTTTTACATCTCTTTCCATTACTCTGAAGCCTCTTTGACGGCCCACGTGTTCTACCATGAAAGATCCAGCTTCCTTGTCATGTCTTTCCATGGATTTTGTTGAAGTAGCATCAGAAGGAGGCTAAGACTTATCTAGACACCTTGCTCACTTCCTAATTAAGTACAAAAATACCAAACTCAGCCTTTGAGAATACACCAAAATCCTACTCTTTTAAAAAAAAAAAAATCAAAAATAATTTCTCTTTTATCAAATCAACAGAGAACTGGTAGAAAGAATGCAGGATTTTTTTTTTTTAAACACAGCATTAAAGCTCTAACAACCTTTCTTCAATACAGTATGTTCTGATAACACAGACCTTGAAACTTTTAGCCACTGGAGGAAGTGGAAAATATGTAAAACTATGCTGCAGTTTGCTCACCAGAAATAACTCTAAACAGATTTAAAATCTGGACAGTGTTTGACTGTGAAGGAAATTATTGTTGCCAGAGCTTGGGAAATAGTTTTCCTATATATTTAATGGGAGAATTATTTAAAGTATTGAAAAGGAGTATGAAAAAGGAATTTCAAATATAAAGAGGAAGGTTTTAAAAATTACATATTTATAAAAGTAGAATTATATCAAATTACTCTTCTAACACAGAATGCATATGATTTATAAAAGGAAAATGCAAAAAGATACATCTTTGCAACTTTATTTTTTTTTTTAGATAGGTGGTGATTGAGACCTGAAGAATAGAGTCTTGTTGCCAACTTCTGAGGTACCCCAACATACTATACTTTTGCACTGAGGATTTTAATCCTAAACAATTTGGGGAGTTGATTTGGGCTAAAAATCAAAATATAAATATAACATAAAACCATGCATGCAAGTAACATGATTTTAGCCTTTTAAGGAACCCTGGGCAAAGTTAATATTAGGAATATTCTTGTGCCCAGATATAATACAGATTTGTTGATTTACAGCTGACTTTATGCAAGTCCCCATTGCAATCCTATGGCAAAAGCAGTTGTGGATCAAGTGGGAATGCTCCTAGCTATGCCATTTTAAACCGCTTCCTTATGTGAACCAACTGATCACATAAGCCTATACAAGCAGATGAGAACTGAAACAAGACACTTCAACCAAAGTTCCGCTGATGATGTTACCAAGCCTGGTGACAAAACACTCAGAAACTAAACAAGCTCCGAGAACAAACCAACAACATCTACTACCCGAGCTGCAAATATTTCCCACCATTTCTAAACCTCCTATTTTAAGTGACATGACCCAGAAAAAAGCATGTGCAAGTGCCTCTACTTATCAATGCACACATATCTAGAAAAGCATAGATACCACATGAGATGGGAAGAGAAATACACACACATAGACACTGATAAAGCAACACTGATCAGGTTGCATACATATCCTGATCAGTATGAAGAAACAACGTGCACACACACACACACACACACACACACACACACACACACACAGTACTTTGTTTCACCAAGCAGCATGAGATGTAATGTGATATAGGGAACAACTACAAAAGTAGCCAGCATTTGTTCATGCTACGGTTAGGTGCAAGGGTGGACACCGTTTTTGTCAGCAATGAGTAATTGTGTGAAAATGTTTTGTTAAAAAATAGAGTGACTATAATGCATAAATTCAACTTTATAACTGTCAGTGGTGTTAGCTGAAAAACAATACTGCAAAGATGAAAACCATAATGGAACTTCCACTGTGGAAACAGCAAGATATATTCTTGGTATGGAAGCTACAAGACACGTGGATTAATCTTTTCATATTCTTTGTTGTGTGTACATTAGTGTACTTGACTGAATTGCATTCTCAAGTGTAGCATTGGGGGGGGAGAGAAAAAATGGATGCTGAAGGTAGTTACAGTTTCCTAAGATCAGTTGCCTATGCTTTCTGACTCATTTCAGTTAATCTTAATAAATAATAGAATCTTAAAAACCTTAGAAAAGTTTCCTTTTGAGTCATTTCTAAACATTATGTATTTGCAGATAGAGAAGAAAATGTGCTCATAAGAACATTAACATTGCTTTGTTTGAATAGCCCACCAACCACTTATTCCCATGTTTTTTTAATGACCAAGAACATATTATATTCAGGAAGCTGACAGAGAGATTGTGCTATTTCTAACCTGTATCATTGTCCTCAACAATCAAAACTACATTGACTTTTGGCAAGGTGATTTGATTTTTTTTATCTTCCTTGAACGTACCCAATCTTCTCTTTATCATTTTAATATTGCAATGATTTCCAGATTCAGTGTGTGAAAAACGATGTTCCCAAATCAAGATCATAAGGTGATTCCAAATTCTAGTATTGTTGGATGTGGAAAAATTTTCCTTTTGATATCTTCCACACCATTCATAGGCCCATATTCTTTTATCTATTAATTTATCCAATTAGGAACTGATTTTAACAAACATCACAAAAGTTTTGAAAGGCATTCCTTAAGTGCATTTTCTTTTATCTGAGAAGAATGAAGTGTGCTGTGTATTTACAATGTGATAAGATAAAATGCACCTTTGGTTCTCAATGGTTGTCAGAATCAGAATTGAACAGCTGATATTCTCTGATATATACATCTATCCTTGCTATATTTTGTTCAGTGACTCTGCTACCTGAATCATTAATTAATTGGGAACTAAAGATGAATGCTTGTTCATATAAATCTTGCCCTCTCCCTTGCCTAATTCTGTGACCATTTGAATAATGCACTAGGCTTTATCATACCAATTCCAAAATTTTCAAGATATAAGTATTGCATTCAATTTTTAACTGCTTTGTATTCCTTGATGAAAGGCTAGCATACAAGGCTTTTATCTAAATCAATTTTCCTTCCTCCTGGCTCCAATGTTATATTGCAGTGTTTAACCTTTTGTTTTCACTGACTGCATTTCCCTCCAAATTTATTGTAAACCTAGTATATCTTAGCATCAGTGCCTTCAATACTATCAAATACTTCCTATTCAGTATTTCCAGAGACCAGTGCAATGCAGGTAGTCATTGTTTAGCCGTGTGCAGTTGCGATGGTCATGAAAACCATGACCAGTCCTCACATTTATGACCTCCACAAAGCAAAGGAAAGCTGAAATAACACCATAAAATGGTGATGTTTCACTTAGCAGCTACTTTGCCTAATGACTGAGTTGCCAATCCCAGTTGTGTTTACTAAATGACGACTACATGTATGATACTACCATGCTTCCCCAAAAATAAGACCCTGTCTTATTTTATTTTATTTTATTTTATTGAACCCTGAAATAAGTGTTTGGCCTTATTGCCATGCTCTCAAAAGCCCGATTGGGCTTATTATCAGGAGATGTCTTATTTTGGGAGAAACAGGGTAATAATACAATTACAGTATGCATTGTTTAATCTCTTATAATGTCGCCAACTTGACTAAAGATATGCTGGCTAGGGAATTTGAAATCTATCAAATCTGGAAGAACTAAATTAGAAAAAGTTGGAACATACGTTCCTTTTATACATAGCAGTTCTAATGACCCAATTTACTGGAATGTAAAAGAATGGAAGGAAATGACACTAGCCTTGACAATAATTAATCAGTCAGCAATTATCTATTGCCTAAGTGTAGGTATCAGAGTAGGTATCTCTGGAACAAGTATATACCACCTTATACCTGCAAATATAAATAAATGAGCTTTGCAGAAGTAGGTGGTGAGACAAGAATAAGAATAGGAAATTACCAAAGCCTCCCAGCCTCAAACTCAACTTTGAGAATTTTACGTTAACTCAAGTATCAGCCTACAGATGGGGTAGGAAACTATTTGCCAGTCACAGATTTGGGTGTAAGCATCTTCCAGATCTGCCCCATGCAAGTTCCTTTGAGCAGCAGGATTTCTGCAGTGTGGAGATTTGAAAGGGTGCTGATCTCGCATGGGCTATCATGTATGGCAAAATGAGTATATTCCAGAATTTGCGAATCAGCCAATCTGCAAGTGGGTGAGGATGACAGCCATTGCCTGTTTTAATCTGGCATCTGCTGTTTCAAATCCATTGTCTTTTAGAGACTGTTGGGTAGATGATCTGCAGTTCATAGTTGCTGATGGTGGCACTAAGAGAGCCCATTTCAAAATGCCAGATTCTCCCTTTCCCTAAAATAGGATGTCTTTGGAACTGTGTTAAAATAGATGGTGCCTCCTAGAACCAGCAGGAAGGAACCAATAGGGGGGTTGGGTTAATACCTCCCATGTGGGAGAGTTACTGCCTCTGAGACAATGGGTAGTGAAGTTTAACAGATTTTATATAATTTATAACTGCTTCAAAGGGAAAACAACATTTTAACATGGAAAGACTAAAGATGAATTAAAGTTCATTTGGGAGGAGATGAAGACAAAAGCATGAAGATAAGAGATTGTCCTATGTGTAGATGAAAGTGGGGAAAGGATCTCTGTTTTTGTGTATACATCTTGACTTGAGATTATGACACATTGCATCTATTCCTCTTATATTTCTTCAGTTAAAACTTTGGCTTCCAATGAAATAATGTTATAGTTTCTTGCTAACTTACTATGCACCTGATTACTACTATTGTAATTGGTGCTATTTTGGTTTACTGCCATCTTGCCTTTCATTATTTATACCTATTTGCCCTCTTCTTTCCTCTAGATTTACTTAGATCTACAAGGATTTTTATCTTCTCTTTGTTCTTGTGGTCACAGTTTACTGTATTAAAGCATTATCTTGTTTTGGCTATTTTCCAGCATTTCATCATCTTAGATTGTCTGACTGCTGGATATTGACTTTGACTTTTCACTTGAGTTTCATTGAGGCATGAAAGGTAGCTGTTATTTTAATAATAATAATAATAATAATAATAATAATAATAATAATAATAATAATAATAATAATAATAATAATAATAATAATAATAATAATTTTATTTCTATACCGCCCTTCTCCCGAAGAACTCAGGGCGGTGTACAGCCAATTTAAAAACACAGGACACAACAATGATTAAAAATTAAAATAATTAAATAGATTTGGCCGATTTAAAACCCCAAAAATTTAAAATACCCCAATTTAAAATTATTATGTTGATAGCCCTGCCTGGCGGAACAACAGGGTCTTCAGTGCGCAGCGAAACACCCAGAGGTCGGAGAGCTTACATATTTCCGGGGGCAGTTCATTCCACAGGGCTGGGGCTCCCACAGAGAAGGCCCTCCCCCTGGGTGTCGCCAGCCGACATAACTTGACTGATGGCACCCTGAGGAGACCCTCTCTGTGGGAGCGGACTGGTCGGTGGGAGGCTATTGGTGGCAGAAGACGGTCTCGAAGGTACCCGGGTCCTATGCCATGGAGCGCTTTAAAGGTGATAACCAACACCTATGGAGCGCTTTAAAGGTGATAACCAACACCTTGAATCGCACCCAGAAGACCACTGGGAGCCAGTGCAGCTCGCGCAGGAGGGGTGTCATGCGGGCACAACGGGTTGCGCCCATAACCACCCGCGCGGCCGCATTCTGGACCAGTTGGAGCCTCCGAGTGCTCTTCAAGGGGAGCCCCATGTAGAGAGCATTACAATAGTCCAGCCGGGAGGTGACAAGGGCATGAGTGACCATGCGCAAGGCGTCCCGGTCCAGAAAGGGCTGCAACTGGTGGATCAGGCGAACCTGATAAAAGGCCCCCCTGGCCACGGCCGTCATGTGCTCTTCTAAAGACAGCCGTGCGTCCAGGAGGACACCCAGATTGCGAGCCCTCTCTGTGGGGGGCAAAGATTCACCCCCAATAGTCAGTAATGGCACCTGCTGACTATATCGGGACGCCGGCAGCCACAGCCACTCGGTCTTGGACGGGTTGAGTCTGAGCCTGTTCCTCCCCATCCAGACCCGCACGGCTTCCAGGCAGCGAGACATCACATCAAGGGCATCGTTGGGGTGGTTAAGAAGAGATTGGGCAGCCATTTGTCTGGAATGGTACAAGTCTCCTGCTTGAGCAGAGGATTGGACTAGAAGATCTCTAAGGCCTCTTTAAAATCTGTTATTCTTTTATTCTCTGCCTTACCAGAGAAGGAAAATACAGTCCATCTTGTTTAACTATAGAACTGTATCTTCAGAGATAATACGGCTATCTCACTCAGTTGCAGAACAATAGCTCTTACACACTTACTGAATCACAGTCCCATGATGGCTATCATGACTCAAACAGTATGCAAATCAGAACCCTCAGATTTGTCACTGTTCTACCGGTATCAGCCCATTATCCACACACTGTAACAAATATGGGTACTCAATCTTCTTGTTTCATCAGGACATTTTTTTCTAGCAGTGCAATCTGAGACAATCTGAGATAATCTGTGGATAATTTTAATAAATGCCAGTATCTGATAGTGGTATTTAATCAGTTATAAATAAATGGGAAATATAAAATATTGATTGTGCTCATAATTTCCAGTGGTATAAGACAAATTCAGTCCATAGGAAGTCTTGATGTTACAGTAAATAAAGCGGGATTTGTTAGTTACAGTACAAATGCCTGATAAATAATTTGGGAATTTAGAAATAGATTACTCATGTTACTAAAATTATATTTGTTATTTTCTTTTTCCCAATAGTCTGATGTAGTCTCCTTTGAACTGAGCTCCATCTTGTGGTCATACAAGACCAAGATAATGCAAGAATAAGAGACAATAAGGAAGTAAGGGCCTAACAGGAAAAATCCCATTTAGAGATTCATAAAATACATTCTGTTTCAGGTAAATTTAAGGCATTAATTACTCTAGTGATTAAGCTGGTTCAGACACCCAGAAAACATCTGTGATCAAATATGCAATTTTCTAGATTGAATTCAGGAGGAATTTGTTTTTCTGCTGTATGGAAGAAGCTCTCTGCAGAATTGATTAATTGAGCAATGAACATTCCACTCAACACTCTTTCTATTGAAGATTCTTTCATGCATATTGATGATGATGATGATGATGATGATTGTGATGATGTGATGAAGATAGGTAGGTAGGTAGGTAGGTTTCCAATAGAAAAATATGCAATGAAAAATATTTTGCCTCCAGAAATTTTAGCAATCACCCATCGTTCTTAAAAATGAAAAATAGTTGCTAAAATGGAGATGCATACATTTTGTGAATAAAAAGAAAGTTAAAACCATCCATGTCATTCACATTCCTTGAAGATTGTTTATGGAGTTTATTAATGAACTATATAGCAAATAATTTCAACTTTGAAAATAATGATATGCTACTCCCAAAAATGATATACAGCTACTCCAATGAAAATAGAAACAGATTTATTTCGAAAATTAAAATACCTAAAAATATCAGACAATTATGATCTAGATATAAGTATTTACCCCCAATCCTCCTAATTTTTTTTTTATTTTTTTATTTTTTTTTGTTAATTGGTCAACTGAAAAAAATATTTTTGGCATGCTTAGAAATATTAAGTCAAATTAAATTATTAATCCTTTGTAAACAATGGGGTCCTTTTGTATTGTCAGCAAGTTATGGAGAGAATAGAAAGGGAATGAATTTGTAAATTTCGTTAGTTTACATGTCAGAAAACAAAGCTGACAGCCTTCATTACCAGGTTAAACCAGTAATCAACGTCAATAGTTGCAATTGTGTAATTTACTTTAGATATCAAATGCTTGAATTTCTAATTCCATAACACATAGCATGATCTACCACCCTTGGCAGTCAACAGGAATTCCGACATGTACCTTTAGTTTTCCAAATGAGAATTTATAGTACGGCTATTCAAACATCTGTAATCTTGCTTACTTTCTCACGCATTCCCAAATGTTTAAAAACTATGTCTGAGGAGAAACCCCCTAGCCTAGACTTGCAAAAATGTTTGGCAATTCATCTTATCACAATCTGAAACAACTCCTATAATAAATCCCATTCAGCTAAATTGGATTACTTCTGTATAGAAAGGCATAACATTCTATTAACAAATCTAACCTTTTACAACAAAAAGCATATACATATCAGCCCAAATTATAATATTTATAATATTCATGGAATTTTCCAACCATCCTCCTTGTAATATTGAATGTACTTTATTATTTATTTATTATTTATTAGTTCGATTTATATGCCGCCCTTCTCCGGAGACTCAGGGCGGCTTACAATGCATTAAGCAATAGCCTTCATACTTTTGTATATACCTGCTTAGTAGGGCTTTCGCCCCCCCCCAAGTGGTGTTCTTTTTTATACAAAGTCAGCTTATTGCCCCCACAATCCAGGTCCTCATTTTACCTACCTTCGAAAGGATGGAAGGCTGAGTCAACCTTGAGCCTGGTGAGATTTGAACTTGCAGTAATTGCAGGCAGCTGGAAGCTAAATACTACCTTTAACAGCACTTAGTCCACTGCGCCACCAGGCTCTTACTTCCTTTTTCTCAATTAATTTCATGAGTGAAGTTCCATTCAGGATACTTCTTGTTTTCACTGTATGAGAATCCTCTCCTATCTGACGGCTCAGTTATCCTCACTGTTGAATAAATGCATTTGAGCTGAGGCCACATTCCATCTTTTGAGGCATGACAAGGTTTAGTCAAGAAAAAGAAGGCAGGACTAGAGCAAGAGCAAGCTACCAAGGATATAGATTCATCTAAATGTATTACATATATTTTATAAATAAATATATACATGAACAAATACATGATTAAATACATGTATAGTAGAAATGTCCAGTGGGACTTACTCATACTTAAGGTGTTACAGAAATTTGAAGAGGCTTTTTTTAAAGAAGTCAGTGGCATGTGTCTCCGGACTTTCAAATACTTTAGGACTTCTGCCTGCCTGCCTATTTATCATCTGTCTGTCTGTCTGTCTGTCCGTCTACCTATCTGATTTCTAGGAGTCACAAAATCAATCAGTCATGGTCTTCAATGATAGAGGAAATATCATAGGAAGAACAGGGATTAAATACCTCAAATCAGCAATTAAACCTATATTATATCATAGCTTGCTTAAAGAAAAAATATTTCACTTCTCACTCTACCTTTCCTATGACATGTTATTATTTTTCTGCTCTGTTTTTTAGCTACAGTATATACAGTATATAAATCATATACATTAGCTATAATATGATTGCTGCCCTACTCCTGGGGGCACAGCTTTTCCCCATTCAAATGGCCCCTTTTCTTTTGATATTTAGGAAGTTTGTTAAAACTTGGCATTTGTTTTTTCTATGAACAATGAAAAACTATTGCAGGCAGTCCTCATTTGGTGACAACTGGGACTGGCAACTCAAACATTAAGCAAAGTGGATGCTAAGTAAAACTGTGACTGTGCTTATTATCTTACTTCAGTTTTTCTTCCTAAGAAGGTCATACATATGACGATTGGTCATAAAGTTACTTTTTATCTGTGAATTATTGCTAAACAAGGAAGTTGCTAAATGAGAACTCCCTGTAATTCTATTTTGCAGATTGTGTTTCATTTCAGGATCTTATATAGGTGATTCTAGGCTGGATAGTTGTACCTTGACTTTTACTTTTATCGTAATTATAGAGGGGAAATTGTATGCCACTAGGCAATCCTGATTGAAACAGTTTGTAAGTCCTGTAAAATGAATGAATGAACAATGAATGAAATCTCTCTTTACTGGGGTTTGTGATATAAACAGTTGCAGCTGCTTTAAGAAGTTTCAGATACATGTTCAGTGCATATTCTCACATGTTCTGAAACTGCAGTAGTGGGCCTGAGCAATATGGGGATCGTGTTTCCGAGATAGGCAACCATATAAATGCAATAAATAAATATGAAGATCTCCCCTCATCTCAGTCATTCCAAATCTCCCTTTCCCCTTGGTTCAGCATCTTGCCGGTTGGAAAAGCTCTTATTTAGGCATACAAGAGCTGGACTATAACTCTGCAGCCACCACTAGATGGCAGCAAAGGGTAAGGTTTTCTCCATTTCCATCTTGCACATCATGTTTGTCCAAATGTTGCTGCATGTGTGTGTATATCATGGCTATGTTGAAGCTATGGCACAAGATACAAGTAGTGATGGGAAGTCTACCTGACCTACCCTAACCAAAATTATGCCATTGTTTTAATTCACAGTCCTATAAAGCCTGTCTAGTGTTATTTGCCTGCCTGTTTAAGCATCATTTATCAAACTCTTTTATTTTATCCCCTGGTCTATAAGAGTAAGGAAGGCATTATATTCTCTCCTCACACCACATCATGCCTAGAGGGTTGCAGCTGTTGGGAAATGCAAAACTATGTCATCATGGCATAATCACAGATTTCAGCAATGATTTGTATGCAAGACTAACTGTTCATTGATGATCAAGCAGCAATTCTCCATAGCAACAATTCAGTTTTTGTTTGGTAGTAGAATAGTCAGATGAATACACCTAACATACACTGAAATTATGGGGGGAGAGCTATTATTTTAATAATTGTAGTTACCTTTCTGTGATTTTTTTAAAAAAGTATTCTTTGGCAAAAGAAGCTGGCACTGATTAACTGGTGGTTTATGATTTCTGCTGGTCAGTTATAACAGTGCTCTGGTATAGTCTGCACTGGAGATCAGATTCGTTGACTTTTAAAAAACTCCTGAAAACAGAACTATTCTTGAGGTATCCTCTGAACTTCAAATTTGTCCATTTTTTCTTTGTTGTTCTTGTTTGTTGTTTACTGGGCTTCACTGGAGACTTTTATGATCTCATTATAGGTTTTAATTGTACTGTGGATGTTTTACTTTGTATGTATCATAGGTATATATTGTATGCAAGTGGCCGAGAGTGATTAGCTTGTGATAGGGTATGAGGACCATAAGTAACTTAGCATTTGATGTTGTTGATTTTAAAATCTCTTCTTTATTTAAACAGATGACCATCATGTCCCACTTAAAGGATCTCAAAGATGACTTCCACAGTGACACCGTCCTTTCCATATTAAATGAACAACGCATTCGGGGCATTTTATGTGATGTTACCATAATTGTAGAAGACACCAAATTCAAAGCCCACAGTAATGTCCTGGCTGCTTCAAGCCTTTATTTCAAAAATATATTTTGGAGTCATACCATCTGCATTTCTGGACATGTGTTGGAACTAGATGGTCTCAAGGCTGAAGTGTTCACAGAGATACTTAATTACATCTACAGTTCTACAGTAATTGTTAAAAAACAAGAGTCTGTTGTGGATCTTGCAGCTGCAGGCAAAAAATTGGGAATATCTTTTTTAGAAGATCTTACAGAAAAGAGCCTTTCCGGTTCCCCTTGTCTGTATTCATTTTGCAATACTGAAAAAAATGATGTGAAAGAAGAAAAAAGACAGGAAGACTCAGCTGTTACAAATGGACCAAGAATCACGAATGCATACTCAATTTTTGAAACTGAAAATAGTAATAATTTGTTTTCTCCTCTTGACCTGAGGGCAAGTTTTAAAAAAATGCCTGAAACAAATAAAGCATCCAATAGTGATTTGGACAAGACTGACGCATGCAAAGAGATTGAGAGAGCCAGCACATTAGCTGAACATTCCTATGCTGTTACAACTGGTTGCAATGCTCTGCAACAAAATTCCTTTTATTATGAAAACACTCCACTTTATAAAACAGGTGAAGATTGTTCTGAAGCTGCCGAGTCAGTGCCTCTAGTTAAATCAGCAACACAGTCATATAATGCGCCAAAGGCTAGATTTAACTCCCAGATCACAGATGCTCCTACTGTAAAGATATCAGTCCACAAGGGAAGCAGTTCAGAGGCTCCCCATAAAGTCATAAAAGACCACAGCCATTCTTTTCAAAAATCCCAGCCAAATAAAACCAATAGTCCCTCTTCTAAGGAAGATGAAAATAAATCTGATAACCTTTCTGGATCAATAGCCATGGACATTCCACATTCTTATAACTGTAATTGTTGTACTAAATCATTTAATGATAAAACTCAACTAAGCACTCATCTTAAACTTCATTCACAATCTCAAGAGACTTCAATTTGCAAATATTGTAGCAAACAGTTTGAAAATATTGCTGGGCTAGAGTCTCATGAACAAGCATGTAGGGGCCTGAACAATTTTTGCATTGAAAATGAAAATGAGCAGAATAGTCTGGATAATTTTGTTCCTTCAAATGAAAAAACTGGCACCTCGTATGTAAGCCCGGAGCCCACAGAAACTGAAAATGAATTTACTGATTATCCTGCTACGAACGGTACAATGCCAGAAACAGACCATTTTGTTAAAGTTGTTGGTGGACAGATACTTTATACTTGCAGTGTTTGTAAACGTACCTATGTTACCTTGTCCAGCCTCCGAAGACATTCAAATGTTCATTCTTGGAGAAGAACTTATCCTTGCCATTACTGCAACAAAGTTTTTGCATTAGCAGAGTACCGTACCAGACACGAAATCTGGCACACAGGTGAAAGGCGATACCAATGTATCTTCTGTCTTGAGACCTTTATGACATACTATATACTCAAGAACCATCAGAAATCTTTTCATGCAATTGATCATCGACTTGGTGTAAACAAGAAAACAGCTAATGGTGGCTTGAAACCAAATGTATATCCTTACAAGCTTTACAGGCTTTTGCCTATGAAATGTAAAAGGGCACCATATAAAAGTTACGGAAACTCATCATATGAAAGTGTACAAGTTAATGAAGTTCCATCTAGCACCTGTATTATTCAGAATACTGTCACTTCTGAACTGGCATCCTTGAATTTTGAACACAATATGTTGCCAAGTTCCAGCATTTCTTTGGATAGTTCTTCATGTGGTGATGCTACGACAACATCTGAAAATCCTCCAAATGTTTCTTCCTGGAAAATTTCATCAAGGACAGATCTTAACAATAATAGTCCCACTAACAGAAGGACATTATCTTCTGTTGAGGATTCTGGTCCTCAGGAATATGATTCCTCTTGTCAAACAATTACTAACAGCAATTCCCATGAGAATTCAACCTCTGTAATTAGCTATAACAATTCAGCATCTTCTGTTATAATGCATAGTGGAAGAGTTTCATCTGTGATAATGCACAGTAATGCTGTCAATGCAATAGGAAGAAGTGATAAGGGAACTTCAGATATTACAATCAGTCAAGTAGCCAGCAATGATCTTATACATGAATCAGACAATGGCAATAGTAGAACAAGAAGCAATAAAGAAAAGAAAAAGGTGCCTCTATATGACAGAGAAGCAACTTCAAAGGAGGTAAAATATACAACGAATACAGGGATAGCTTCTAACACACCTGCACATATCTTTGAAACTTCAAGTAAGACTGAAACTTATATCGCAAAACCTGCACTGCCAGGAACATCTGCTGACAGCAATGTTGCTCCACTTTGTCAAATAACAGTTAAAATTGGAAATGAAGCTATTGTGAAAAGACATATTTTGGGGTCCAAATTGTTTTACAAAAAAGGCAGAAGATCTAAATATGAATCCAAAGGCGATCAGACAGTTCAGGTTGCAGAACGGGAAAAGAGAGAGAGAAGCCTGTCTCGAGTTTGTCCATCAGACTACATTGAAAGTGAAATGGGCGATGATGTCAGTGACCATGACTCTAATGATAAACCTTGGCGACCATATTACAATTACAAACCAAAAAAGAAATCTAAACAATTAAGAAAAATGAGAAAAGCAAAATGGAGAGAGAAATATAGGAGCAGAAAATCCTGTCAGGAAAGCGAGAAGGCCTATGTCACCACTTATGCTCTTAGGAATATTCCTGAAGAGAAGGTCTGTAATCAAGAAGAGAAAATGCCAGAACTTAACTGTAAGCTCTGTGAAAGGGAGAACGGTTCTACAGAAATATCCCATGATCACTCACACCGGGAGACCACAGAGCCTGAATCTTTCACTTGTGATTTATGCCAAAAGCATTTCCAGAGCTCTTCTACCCTAAGGATGCATAAGCGGTGTCATACGGAGGAGAAGCCCTACCTTTGCAAAACCTGCGGGAAAGGTTTTTCAATCTCCAGCAATTTACAGAAGCATGAACGCACCCATTCTGCTGTCAAGGATTTCATCTGTCAACACTGTAACAAAGCATTCACCCTCAATGAAACACTCAAAATACACAAGAGAATCCATACAGGAGAAAAGCGCTACCACTGTCAGTTTTGTTTTCAGAGCTTCTTATATCTTTCCACCAAAAGGAATCATGAGCAAAGGCATAAGCGTGAGCACACTGGGAAAGGCTACGCATGTTTTCAGTGCCCCAAGGTTTGTAAGACGGCAGCTGCTCTTGGGATGCACCAGAAGAAGCATTTGTTTAAACCACCCAAGCAAGAGGACAGAAAAGATTGTTTGTTTAATGAAAGCTTGAAATCATGTAAAAGTCAACATTTCTTTGTTTCAGAGAAACAGGAAACAGCTAAACCTCTGCTAACTAAACGCATAACTGACGCAGAGGGTAACAAAGCCAGTAATATTCAGAATACTGCATTGGATTCTGGACTCTGAGTAAGAAAAGGGTGTGGCAACAAAGAAAAGAGAGATGAAAGGCCATAGATGCAAGTAATTAATGCAAAAAATAAATAAATCCAAATTTATGGAAGTTCTTAAAATTTGAGATATATATTTTTCACATATATTGCATACTTTACATTTTAAATGTGCCATAAAAAGCAAAATTTGGAAACTATAGTGAAGCTAATGAAGCCTAAAAAAGTATAAGGAGATATTAATATCACTCAGAAGAAAGTTTATGTAAAAAAGAATATGCTTAACTGAAATGTTTAAAAGGATATTGTAAAGAATTTACTGTTGAACTGGAAATATAGCTTGTTAACGATATCTATCATTTTGGGCAACTAAAAAATGAGTGATATCCATTCAGAACATAGTAAGGTTAAAGTGTTTTCTGCTAGTAGAAATTACATTCTTTCTCCTAACTATAATTTGTTTGAAGGTCAACACTGTTTTAAAATTTTAATTTTTAATGTGTACGCAATAAGCATCTGGTTAAGATTTGTTATTTGAGTAGTCCACTCACCCATTCTGAAGTCTGAATATGCTGTTACAGAACAATTTTGTAAGAGGTTATGATTGGTTCATCACAGTCAGATGTATTATTATAATAAATATTTATATTCTTAACATGTACCACAATGTGTCATGAGCTCATTATATATTAGTGCTATCAGATTTGCAGACTGATGTGCAAGTGAAGTTTAAATGATAGCATTAGATACAATTCCTTCATGAGCATAGTTAGTTACACACATGGAATAAGATCTCTATCTTGTTGAACAGACTTTTCTATTAGTCTGTGGCTCTACAAGCATCAGAGCATTCAGACCATATATGTCTACTCTATACAGTAATTTCTCCTCATTTGTCCTGGCATGACTTGTCCTCTGAGAAGAAATAATTTGCAAGAATCCAGTACAGGAACAGGTAGCTGGATACAATATGAAATTTCTCCATGGAATCTTCCTAAAATTTACACCCGTTTCAGATTTTCCCCTAAATATACATTCAAGGCCCAAAACAGTGGGGGGAGAGGCACCACTTATCCTATTTTAAGTATACTCATCAGTGAGAAGATAGTTTTGGTACCTTGATTTAACCCAAGGCCAATACTATCATATTTGGATTTACTGAATTGTATTCCAAGTTGACTTTCATAGTGTTTTACAGACACAGTCATCCAGCTAGTTTGTGTAATGTACCATAGAATTTAGACACTCCAATCCTAACCTCAAGGATGTATAGAACTGTCTACCTGAATAATTTAATGTGGGTTTTCAATATTACTTCATATTTTCTTTCTGCATACTTAATGGGCAGAGTCTGCACTGGGCACCCTCTCTCTCTCCTAATATATTCAATAATAATAATGTGACCAATCATAGTATACTGATTATTTTACTGTTAAAAATTAGGACTGTTGTAAAAATGCATCACTACCTAGTGATCAAATATACTTGAAAGGGTTTTAGTTATTGTTTGTTTTCCTTCTCTCTCTCTCTTTTTCTTTCTTTCTTTTTTTTTGAGCGGGATGGGGTTTTTTTTTTATTTGAAATTAACATTCTTCAAATAAAAATATATCCAGGCTTTATCGATCAACTATGTTCATGTTGATCAAGCTAAACAATCAACATATATTAAAAGAAGAAACATAATCAAACTGATATGGGGAAAAAAGCAAAGTTTTAAAGAAAACTATTCTGAATGAGTTACTTTATTAGGCATGTTGGTGACTAAAAGAAAGAGAACATGGAATCAATGAAAATTAAGAGTGAAACCCCAATTTAATGTACCAACCAGAGGGCATGGATGCCCAATACTGTGTCCATTAAATCACAAATTAATTATTCACAGCAACTTATACAATTTGCATATTATATATTATGCAAATGACATAAATTACATAATATAATTTTGCATAAAATACAAGACAAATTATATAAATTGTCACAACTGATGAAAAACTGATATAACTTTTTTTCATTCAGACTATTTTGAATACAGTTGACTGGTCCGTTATTTTGGAGAATGTTTGGACTAAAATGTGGTCTACAGCATCTAAAATCCTCTAAATAGTGGTCCTTTAATTAAGTTTTCTCTGTAAAACATATTCAAATTTTTAAGAGTTTGAGAATGTAGAAAACTGCACACATTTTATTATAGAAAAAGTATCTAAATGAAGAGTATTCTATTTGGTACATCTAATTTTGGCCTTTTATGCTCACATTTCCACGTTATATAACAGAAATTGTGATGATAACATATTTATTCTTAATTTGTCTGATGTCATTTTGCACGTAACTAAATAGAACGTATCCCTCACAATATAAGCACTGAAAAAGATCTAACTATATACATAAAACATTTTTGATGTGAAAATCTATCACTTACAAAATTATAATTACTATAAGCTGTTTAAAATAAGTACTTTATGAGACTTTGTAAAACAATATTATCTCAATAATTCTAGACCAAAGCCAACGTTGGTTAAGATTTGTATGTAGTGATAATTGTACAAATATTTTCTATAACTGTTTAACTCATATGGAAAATAATAGCTTCTGTTACATTTGAGGGCTTTGTATATTTTGATAAAAACATGCTAACTTTGTAATTTGCTTGTTCACTACAGTTTATAGAAACCAATTTTAATATGACAATATTATGTTTATAATTCATTATTGGAATTTTATTAATCAGCCTAATGGACAAGTATTACAACAAACATAGAATTAAAGCAAATATAATTGTTAAGGACAATGTTAATACATAATGGCATATGCATTTTGTTTTAATAGAACTATTAAAAACTGGCATTCACAACTACTAAGAGAATCAAACTTTTTTCCCTCAACAAATTATAATAATGAATGATTTCATCAAATTAGCCAAATTCTTTCATTCATTCTGTATTGTCTCTTCCTTCCTTCCTTCCTTCCTTCCTTCCTTCCTTCCACAATTTATCTATCATATAAAGCATACAATGGTTGTCATGCAATGATTACATCATAATTGTACTAAATTATTTTGACAGCAGTTGGTTGATAAAGCTTACTCAAAATTCATCCTAAAACATCAGAAAATCAAGAGTATAGTCATTCAATGTTTCAGATTTTATGAAAGCTTGATATTCCAGCATATGTGAAAATCACCCACAATGCAAATTGACCATACAACTTACATGTCAATCTTAGAAAAAAGTTAAATGATCACTCTTTTGCAAAAACATAATCTAAAAAAAAACCAAAAAAAACAGGTGGATGTGAAAGCTGGTGGGAACCAAGGATTATGAAACTAAGTACTAAATACATTGGCATCTCTGGGAACTTACGCCACAGACCATACTTTACAAACCACCATGATTGGATTTAGTCAATACATGCCCAAATCCAACAAACAGACTGCACTATGGCTTAGTTTAATGCCTCTGTCCATACTGTAAACAGTATGTATTTTATTCCGTGTTTGTGTGCAATCTGTACTGTGTCACTACCATACTAGGAATTCCTTGGGTTACAACAAGAAGTTATTCCTTGAAACCTTTCTGAGATCCTCCACTGCCATAATGTGGGATTCAATATAGAGAGTGCCTATTTTTTTTAACTTTTAAAAATTATTATAGTTCAATATGGAGAGCTCTTCCTCATGACTCAACACAATAAGGAACCATCAGGAATGAAATCTGCTTTCATGGCAGAGCTTCAGGAGTTCAGTTCTAGGATGCCAATTGCTAAAACAATTAGCAGTCTATTTCTCTTTTGGAGTAATTGTCCTTGTTCTTGGACTTTAGTTGCTCTCCCACCAGGGCTATTTCCTTGTCTCACAAGTAGTATGACAGGAACATTGCATACCAAAATAAGAAACAGGTTAGTTTACACGTTGGTTAACTCTTGTACTCTTACATAATATAAATCACTTATTTTTTCTGAAACCAACTCTGATTCAAAATCAATTTTAAATGCCAGGGATGAAAGAAGTTTAGTCTAAGAACATTTGAAAAAACTATAAATTTTGAATCTTTTGTGATCTAAACATGAACAAAAAGAAATCTCATTTAGCATTAATACTTTTCATATGACCAACCACTACGGTCCAGCTTCCCAAATTCAAGATTAGCACGTTAAAGTATATGTTAGTATGTGTCTTAAAACAGATGGAAACTATACTGCATGTTTTGTAGCATAGGATATGAATGCTTAAGATGGCCTTTAAGTATTGCTAATTAGAATAAATTCTAGGAAATACTGATTAGTAACTGATACCAAAATTGGCTGGCATTACTTCAATAATCCACTTTCTTCAGTTATATCCTATTAAAAGTTTCTGCTGTTATTATTAATGTTCCTTTTCTACAGTGAGTTACATCCAAAAGTTACATATCCATCTGCACTCAGTGTTCTAAACCCTTCTGTTTTTACATCCACCTACTCCTTCTTGCTAAAAATATATTTTCAAAAAAACATTAAAAAAATCACAGTATTAAATTGAAACTCATTCAAAGGAAGCAACATATATCTTGTAACTTTCAGCCTCTTTCTGGATCTCTGGGTACAAATTAGTAAAAGATGAATGGAAATGACAGGAAGCTAAATTAGAAATTAAACAAGCAATATATATCTAGCACAACACAATAAGCTATAGGTTATTAGTTATGAAGCCAAAAGCAAACCACATTATGGCAAACTATGTTATATGTGAAAGTAACCCTGTAGATTTTGCTGCTGCTGTTTCTTTTCACTCCACATATATTTTAGGTGATATAACTGCATGTGAAATTATACTAAAGAAAATTTAGTACAGGTCAGACCTTACTGATACCTAAAAGTTTTTTTCTAACATTCTAAATCCATTTTTGTTAATTGTGATAGTACATTACTGAAAGAAAAAAATCTTATTGAATATATTGAAAAGCATTTTCTTCAGCTTCAGATTTCTTTATTACTTTGTCCTGAATAGATTTGTCTGAAATATGATCTATAGGAATGTAGAAAGCTGTTCTATTCTGTTATTAATCATTGCTAGAAATCAAGGACAAAGGAAGGAAAAATATAATTATAGTGGCATTAACTGTTCTTTCTAAAAAGGAATTTTGATTCAAAAGCCCATTTTAGTGCCAACAATTGTGCTAACTCTTATAATTAAAAGTGGATTTTAGTCAACCTAATAGCTAAATCAGAAGCCATTGTGGTTTATAAGCTATACTTATAGCTTATAAGTATACTTTTATATACCTTTTGCTATGTAAATTCAACCATTTCTTCAATAAACCATAATTAAGCCAACCATGGCTTAGTGCAGTTGAGTTACTAGTTTGAGGAATCTTTAATAAAGCAATTTCCATAGAGCAATTTTTGTATTTTACCTCCGTGTCTATAAAGTACATTTATTATATCTGGCCTGCAAATTTCAGTGCATCCACAAGATGGCCACAAAGAATTACTTAAACAGTTAATTCATAGCCATAATCTGGTTGGTCCTACGGATATTTCCAGTCCAGGCATAGTGGCTTATGTCCCATCAAGATTTTCTCCATGATCAGTCTCTAACCTGTTCTTTCAGGTTTTCCAATGATATGCTCATTGCCAATGTTACTGAGTTGATCCATCTTGCTGATGGTGGTCCCAAATTTTCAAACTTAAAAAAAAAATATTATTTGGATTATAATTTAGATGCCATTCAAAAATCTTTGGTAACCAGAAAAATCAACAATGTTGCTACAATTATAATTGAAACATTTAATTACAGTTACATGATAAATTTAAATACAACTAAATAAATGTACAGCTAGATGTTTGCTCATTTAAGATATTTTAAAGAAAATCCTTAATTCTCTCTTTCTTGAAAAACCCATAATGTACCCAAAGTAGGATAATTTGAGTCTGAATGCAGGCAGTTAGTGTGAAAGGTTTTTTTTTTTTATAATCCAATCAACAGCACTTTTCCTCCCTGGCACCTAATCACAGCACAGACGGGCCTGGCAAATAACTTTTTGCTGTCTCCATGATGCCACCTTCATCTCATTCCCAATCCAGGAATGAGCTAGGCTGACCTCATCTTCAGATGTACAAGTGTTAAAATAATATCTTCCTCCTTATTTCAACATTATTTCACAACAGTCTCCAGAAACATCTTGGCTGGCTTCCTTACCCAGAATCAGCCAATTGGAAGGACCTGTAAAGGAAATATAGGATACAGTTCAGCAAACAGCCTGTATATTTCTCCGACTGGGGCCAGGCAGTTTGGATTTAGGCAGCTAATTTGTTATAGTGATTAAGGTAGCAGGCTGGACCCTGGGAGGCTGTGAGTTCTAATCCCAACTCAGACATGAAACCAGCAGGATGACTATGGGCCGGTCACTCTCTCTCAGCCTTAGAAAGCAGGCAATGGCAAACCACTTCCGAAGTCCTGCCAAGTAAACGCAGGAACTTTTTCCAGGCAGTCGCCATAAGTCAAGACTGATTCGAAACGACCCATCACTAATATAGAAATGCCCAATTAAGAGCCTCATGCGTTTTTATAACCTTCCTTCGTCATGATACCGGTATGTACCAGCCTTTGCCGAAAGAGCCGCTCCCCTCTCCCAGTTTCTTCAAAACTGCTTCCATTTTCCAAATCAACACTTGTTTTGATATGCAGAAAGCACCGATTCTATACTGCGGTTTAGATCTGGCTCTGACGCTGGGCCCGCATCAGATTGAGTAACGTCTGACAGTTCCGGCCGCTCTGACTTTCTCTTAGTCACGCCTAACGGAAAAGATAAGGCAGTTGCCTTCTCCAAAGGGCAGGGGGGGGTGGGGGGCGGGATGCATCACCCTGATAACCCCCGAGCCCAGCCGCTCACTTCGCCGGGGAAAGGGAAGCCGAAAGAGTACGCATGCGCGCGCGGCGGCCGTGCCCTGCCACCCGCCCTCGAGCTTCCAACCAATGACAGAAGAGAAGAGCCCGAGACGGTGGGCGTGGCCGCGGTGGTTAAGGGCTCTGCCCGTCAGTACCGCGACGGGGTAGGTCTACGCGGTTTTGTACACAGTCCGAGTGCGTCGGGGCGCGTGCGGAAGCCGTTTGGCCTTTTCTCTCGGCCGCGCGGCGGGTGGCCCCCGGCTATGGCTGCTGGCGAGGGGGCCGACGAAGAGGTGCGAGTGCTGCAGACTCTCCGCGGAAAGATTTGTGAGTCACTGGGAGGGGTCGACTATCCGCAACCGCTTCTCTGTGTGTATTTATGTATGTATGTACAAGTCGGTGACCAGAGAGAGAGAGAGAGAGGCGGAAAGAGGGAGAGGGAAGTCCGCGTGAGGGCGGAGGTCGGAGACAAGACTGCAGAGCCGGAAGGAAGTGCCTGTGCCTTGGAGCGGCCTCACTGACTCATCCGCCCCAGCCCTCCAACCCCTGCTGCTTCCCCGGGTGCTGTCGGCGGGTGTGTGCCTGTGTGTAGGAGTAGATTAGTCCGCCTCGTGGCGAAAAGCTACAGGCAATTGGGGTGGAAGGGCAGTAATTGTGATTAATTTACTTCTTGTTGTCCCTTCTGGTTTTGATGGGTTGCTTTTACCCCTCTTATTGGAGGTTTTATATATATATATAAATATATATATATATTGCATGGATTAAACCCTCTGGAAAATAAAAATAAATAGTAGGAAAGTGTCGTGAGAGAAATCAATACACGCACCCCTATAAAAAAGAGAGAGGACTGACTGAAGGTTGAGAGTTGAAGTAAAAATAGAAGGGACTTCCAAAAGGAAGATTTTTTTTTTTTGCACAGGGATAGATGATGTGTGGGTATAACATTACTTTTTATCTGGGAACCGGGAGGCTTGTAATCCATTAGGATCTGAGAGCATCAGGGTGGGAAAAACTGGCATTGTGAAGTAAATGGGATATTTATGTAAGTTTTGGAACGACTAGTTATTTGGTAAAAGGGATGCAGAAGTTAAGCAAGGCAGTCCACTTTTTCTCTTGCCTGAAGCTAACTCTGTTACTTGAAAGCTTTTATTACATGTTACATTTAATAGTTGTTTCCCAATTCTGACTTTTTATGTGGAAACTTCTGTGTAGTAACACTTAATGTTTTAGGTGAAGTTTAATTTGGCTTTACAGCAAGGTAGGCTTATATGACAAATCCTTGACATTTCTCTTCATAATTAAGTTTCCAAGGGGTTAATTATGTTAAGACTATTGAACAACAAGTTGTATTTTGACAGACTTAAAAATAACATTTAAGGCTTAAAAGTAACATACCAAAGAATACTTACTAACAAATCCTATATAACATTAACACTCTAGGTTGTATCATATCAAAACAATATTTGACACCTATAGTCCACATATTAATGCCATTGCTATCACCTGATCTTTATAATAGATTACAACTGGATGTGATAGAGAAATGAAAGAGTGAATGTGATGTAAAGCTGTAACTAGACTTGCAAACCAACTGCGTTTCTAGTAGTATAACAAGATATCCTTGATGACACATTAAATGCCAAGAGAAACTACTGATTTAAATTGAGCTTACCATTGATAAGTCTTCATGTATTTGGTAAATGGTGTACATCTGATTGAATGGATGTAGCCATCACTACAATAGTGTTTAAATCATATTTTTATGTGTAAGAAACTTTATGTACAGATATATAGAAATGCAGCTCCATGTCTTAGAAATTATTAGAACAACTATAAATGAAAAACATCAGTGCATATCAAAATTTGAAAATGACATACTGGTATATGACATCTACAGTACAATTACATGTTCTTAATAAATTAATTAAATAAATTGTCCTTAATAAATTAATTAGCATAGTTCAAAATGTATCTTCTGAAACTTTTGTAGAAATCGGATTTTTACTTCCACATTCCAAATTTAATTTATAGCTTGGAATAGAAGTATCACTTTTCCTGTTTTCACTCCAATTCTTAGATATTTTTAATCTTTGAGAAAAGAATACAAATTCATGCAAATATTCTTTCTGTGCCTATCGAGAAAGATCTCTGAGTGAAGGAATGAGACCAATTAAATGCCTGTGCAATAGTCGAAAAGGATTCGACTAATGATTTTTATCAATTCATAACAATGAGCTTCTCTAACATCTTACCCTTAGCCTGAAATTTATTCTGAAAAATAAATTGAATTGCATACCTATGTTTGATAGGTAGATAACAGTATATTTGTTTAGGAAATTCATTTGTATTGATTATAATTTTAATATGTTAAATAGTTATAACTGTAACCATGACATTTTAATGAAAATGTTAGCATTTATAGATTTTAATTTCAAAAAAATTGTTCTTCTGGATAAAAGAGACTTGTTTGACAAGAAACCTTTTTATGTAGTTTATCAGGAAATTTTATAAATGACCACAGTATGGGAGGAGAATGTTATATTTATTATTATTATTATTAAACATGATATAACACTATCAAAATGGATTGAAAGTTAATGTTGCTGGCAAAGGGACATCTTGAGGGTAGAAAATATAAATTATAGTCTGAGATATAAGGAATAGAAAAGTGATATGTTATGAGTCAATTTTAGGGTAACAGGAACAAACAGGATGTAGTGGTTTTGTTGAAATGGGAGGAACTGAAGTACTTTCATGTAAGTCAAATGTAACCCATTTCCTTTCTCATGCATTTGAAATAATTGCAAGAAAAATATTTTCAATGAAAATTTATTTTGCAATATAGTCTTCTGTTCTAGATTTGGTTTAAAACCATGCCTGCTTTCAACATTTTACTATTTACAGTGTATATTACACTTTCAAAATACAGGCTAGCCAATGGTATTTGATTTTACTTTTATCCCAATCAAAATTTGTGCTGTATCAGTTTTTCATTGAGATTCTAGATTTAGTTTTAAGGAATAAGAATAAGATTAAAGCATATCCCAATTCTTACAAACCATTTTTTAGAACTATTGCATTTCACTCTGCTTATGTATTTAATAAAAACTAATGAAGTATTTAATTTCATATATGTATATGTATGTTTTGGGGCTTTGGAATATATTTATACATGTCTGACATTGGATAACGAAAGAATTTATACTTCAACATGCTTTGCATGCTAATAATATGATTATTTTTTTTAAAGGTATTCTTTTTCTGTTTTATCTCCATTTAATATTTGTTAGTGTTGTGTAACAATCTAGATTTGAAGGGAGAAATGAGATATGATGCCTTCACTATCAAACGTGCCTTTTTCTGGCCACACAAACCAAGAAGAAGCATTTTTAAATGATTTGCTTAATTAATTCACCGGCATGTTCATTTATTTTTTTTTCCAAGTTGAATTCAGATCGCTACAAATCCCTAGTATTTGTATAGTGTCTTTGTAATTTTTTTTAGATAATAAGATTATTGAGATAATAGGTTAAGTTTCTTAAATACCTCTAAGAAACTAGGGTTACCTTACTTGTAGATGTCTTAATACGGGGCTGTACACTTGTCCTTGAAGTAGATTTCTGAGAGGTTTGCTTCTCAAAATAGTTGAAGTATGAATGAAAATTAGGTGAGATTTGGATGAGATTAAAATATAATGTATAGTAGGCTAAATTAAATGGAGTTCTATAATGTGATTGCATTTTTCTCAATCTTGTGACTTTCTTATATGTGTTTCCTAATCATACAGGCTGGGATTTATGGAAATTGTGTTTCACCACAGGAACTCCAAAATTGTGGTAGACTAATTTATAGCAATACATACAATAATAATGTTTACTGGCTATTTTCAGTGTGCTGTTATTTTTTTAACTTGATGAGAATAAAGGCATCTCAACATTTCATTTGTAAATTGATTGTACCATGATTTTCTTCTACACAGAATTAAAAATATTTCATTTTGTCATTAGGTCAAGCCAAAAACTTAGTGCCATATTCAGGACCAAATAAAATGAGAGACTGCTTTTGTACAATCAATTTGGATCAAGAAGAGGTGTTTCGTACTCAAGTGGTAGAAAAATCTTTAAGGTGAGCTTCTAATCATACTGGCAGTTTTACTAAAACTAAGCCTTAGTTAGAAAGTAAACCTTAGTTAAGTTAGAAAATTGAAGGGATATTTTATTCATTATATTTATCTATAGTATTAATATATTGTTGATTGTCTAAATATATCACTTAGTGTAGTAGATGTTCATCAGAGCATTGTATTATGTTTCTATTAATTGGAACTGAGGATACAGAAGGAATAGAAATGTGCAAAATTTGTTGGTCCAGGAACAGTCTTGGACAACTCAATTTCTTCCTGGACCATAAAGTCATCAGAGTTGGCTTGGTAGACTCTAGAAGTAAATCATGGATTGGAAGGAAGCCTTGAGTTAGAATAATCTCATCTAGCTTCCTTAGTCCACATCTCTGGAAGATGACAATCAAGCCTCAATTTAATAATTCTAGTAAAAGAGTCAACCACTTCCTACGGCAAGCCTGTTCCACTGCTAAACATCTGTTAATGTAAATGTTTTTTCTTGATGTCCAGTTGAAGTCTTGCTTCTTTGTAATTTAAAAACATAATTTCTTATCTTGCCCACTAGTGCAGCACAGAACAAGGCTTCAGTTATTTGAGAACAGCTGTCCTATCTTCCCACAGGCATCTCTACTTCATACTAAACATATTCAGCATCTCTAACTAGAATATTGCCATAATGGAAAAACAGTATCAGGGAAACTGAATCGATCAATGCTGGCGGACTATTGCTGGATACTACAGCAAGATGCATTGGACTCTGAGTACAAACAAAAATCAGCAAAACACTTTTGGCTTGATATCAGAAACATGCAATTAAAAAAATCATTAAAAGTTAATTTCATATTTATCAAGATTCCTATGTGCTGCAATAATTCTGAAATTATATTTGGGTTCAGTTTGAAGGGGTCTATCATAATCGCTTCAGGAAGCAAAACTTGGATAAAACTTTGTTATCCAGTGTAATCTTCTTCCTTACACAGTTGGTCAATTTAGCCTACTGACCCAGTAAGACACTCAGATCCTTTTTGCATATTCTATTGCCCAGTATGATCTTGCCCACTCTACACTTATGCATTTAATGTTTCCTATGTAAATAAAGGACATTATATTTGTCTTTCCTTAAGTGTGGTCTCGTTGCTTTCAGTCAGTAGTTCCAACTGTCAGATTCCTCCTGAATTTTGACTGTCCTATACAGTGTTTATTATCCCCCCTAATCTTTGTCATATGTAAATTAGATCATATTATCTAACCACTCATCAATCAAATAAAAATGCATTATATAGTACAGAGTTTAGAATGGAGCTCTGATTTATTTTTCAGTTTATATAGCCATCTTATCTTACATAAAGCTAGTTTGGCATAGTAGTTAATATGCTGACCTAGAAATAAGGAGTCTGGAGTTCTAGGTCTTTCTTAGGCATGAAAGCTGCCTGGGTGATTGAGACCAACCACTCTTTCTCAACCCAACCCACCTTTCAGGACTGTTCCTCTGGGGTAAATAGGCAGAAGTATTAGGTATGTTTGCTTCTTTGAGTTGACCAAATATGTATAGTGGGGCATAATAATGATTCTATGTAGCTTACAATAAAATCACCAATTATGCCAATCACTACCTCTTTCCAGCTTGACATAAAGCTGCACTTAATAAGTAGAGTTGTTCAACAAGTTTTGTATCCATCCATCTGAAGTAGCACAGTCCAACTTGTCTTCTGATCTTCTCTTCTGGGATTTCATAGACCTTGTCAAATGCTTTCTTTACACTATATTCAGTTATAAGTTACACTATAGTCAACATACTCAAACCGGTCAATTTATTAAAAAGGATAACAGTTTGGTTGGGCGTGACCAGTTCTTAATAATCCATGCTAGCTCCTGCCAAACAATACGTTTGCTCAAAAATTGACTGCTGACCCATCTATAATTACACACACAACATTTCCCCTTCTTCAGTCCTTCAATACCAACATCCATCCATGATTTCTCAAACATAAAAGGATTTTGAAAAAAAAATCTGTTATGTGTTCCTTCAAGATTTTAGGATGTAATTAATCTAAAATTTATCTGATAACTGATGACTAATTATCTTGGATTGCAACTCCTTTCTTATTACAGTTCTGCTTACATCCATCTGAAGAGGTTTCCCTTTGGAGATGAGAAAAAAGCAAAGTAGAAAAATTTTGCCCTCTACCCATCCCTGTTTCCATCCTATAATCATCTTCATACCTCCTTCCTCCTCTGACTTCTGATGTCATTTAAAAAGGCTTTTTGTTCCTCAAAATTCTTTTGTTCCTTATCCTATTCCAATATTCTTTCTAAAATTATTGGCTATTTGCTGGTATGTTTCCTTGGTGATTGCATCTATTCTCATTTTCCTAAATAATCCTTTTGATTCTTAGTTTAGCTCAGGGGTCTGCAACCTTAAACACTCAAAGAACCATTTGGACCTGTTTCCCACAGAAAAGAAAACACTGGGAGCCACAAAACCCTTCCCGTGCCTGACTATTTCTTGAGCGGCCACAAAACTTGCATAAGTAGTTGAATGAAACATTTTGTTTTCTTCTGAAACTTTTCTTTTCATGGATTTATTCATGGTTGGCCTACCGGAGGTTGAAAAGCTCAATAAATCGTGTGCCGGCAGGTGTCACACATTGGCAGTTGTGACGCATATTTTGAGTGACAGGTAGCCGCAGCAAAGGGGTGAAAGAGCCACATGTGGCTCCAGAGCCGCAGGTTGCTGACCCCTGATTTAGCTGAAAGCTGTTTATGCTTTCACAACATTTTTTCTGTGACTTTTTTTGAAATTTTCATTGAAATAGAGGGTGAGTGTACATTCAGTACTGTCAAAGCCAAGAACCAAGAACACATGTAGAATTACATCTGTAGTTTTCTTTAGTGTTCTTATAGACAGAATCTTGCAAACTAAAGTGACTATCTGAATAACTGTATATACTATATATATATTCTGTGTACTGCTAGGGAGCAACCATTTAAAGTTCATTCCTACAGACCAAACTTCAAGCTCCATTGTCTCTTTGCATTCTGGAAAGCAGTCCCTTCCTCCCGGGAATCCAGACTACAGTCCACCACAAGTACCTTTTGAGAAGTTGTCAACCCTCTTCTATCTCCTTTGGCCCAAGGATTTCTGTCCAAGATGACCTACTCAGCATTTTTTTCAAAACTTCTTAAAATTTGCTCTCCTAAAATCTAATGTGTATGCACAACCATCTCCGGGTTTTTTTTTTCTTTCTTTCTGTATGTTGGACTACTGCTAGCAAAGCAGGACTGGAACCAATTAGGCAAATTCAAATCCAAGCATTCCTGAAAAGTGATTTTTTGTTTGGAAAAAATACAAAGCCATAATGACAGAATTCCAGCGATGACAGTGTTTCAACTGCAAACACTTTTCATAGATTTCAGACGTTTTTGCATTTTATTCTTTCACATACCTTCCAAGGATTACTTAGCCCCAGTTTGGGGAAGGGAAAAGCTCTGTTGTTTGTTTAGAAAACTATCTGATTTGTGATCATGTTGTCCCTCACTGACTGCATGAGATTTAACGCTCCCATTCTAGTATCTTAAATTCACAATAATATGGTAATTTCCTCCCAAGATTTCTAGTGCTTTTAGCTCTTCAGTGAAAACCTCCTTATTGATTAGATCATATTGGAACATCCAGTCTTCTCATATTTTTTCAGCTTTCTGGAAAAGCCATAAGCAAGACCACAGAGGAATTTTTGTGACTTTGCAATATATATATATATATATATTTAATTTGATTTATATGCTGCCCTTCTCCGGAGACTCAGGGCGGCTTACAATGCGCTAAGCAATGGCCTTCATTCTTTTGTATATTTATACAAAGTCAGCTTATTGCCCCCACAACTGGGTCCTCAATTTACCTACCTTAGAAAGGATGGAAGGCTGAGTCAACCTTGAGCCTTGGCGAGATTCGAACCTGCAGTAATTGCAGGCAGCTGTTATTAATAACAGGGTGCTTTAGACCATTGTACTACCAAGGCTCTTGTATTAATATTAGCTAAGTTGGTTTTCCAGTGGAAATGTGGGTATTTTAAGTCTCCATTATTAATGCCTCTGAATTCTAGAAGGTTCTGAATTCTAGCTTGGAACAGCATTATCCCTATCTTCTACCTGACCTGGCTCAATCAGTATCATGTCAGCAAAATAATATTTTTTGCTGTTTATCCTTCTCTGTGTTCTTAGACAATCTCTCTAAATTAGACCTTTGTGCTCAGATTCTTGGATGCCTATACATATGGACTTCCTTCACATAAAATGTTCCTTCTCCCATTTTTTTTCTAGCCTATTCTATTTCAGTAAGTTGCGCGAGGTTCATCTCACCAAATTACAGTAGGGTCTACTGAATCACACTTCCTTTCTTGCATTAAGATTTTATTTTTTCTGTTTGTTCCTTATACTCTCCTGAGGAATAATCTACCTTACAAATCAAGGATAGCCACTATTCTTAAGACATTCTGGAAACAGATAAAAACTTGATAGTGGACAGTTTCCAAAAAGTTTCTGGAGTTTTTATATAGAGAATGGCATTTTCAAGTACAGTGAAAGATTCTTAGGAGTAATTTATTGTTTAATAAAATATGTATCCTAATGTTAATTAGGAAGACTATGCTAAAATTAGCAGAATAATTATTTTATGTTCAGAAGGAGCATCTCTTTATTAAAATTTGTAACTTACAAATATAAAGCAGACAAGTTGCAAAATAATCAGGTAGTTTGCTGATTTGTTTTCACAGTCCATTTTTTGGAGAAGAGTTTTACTTTGAAATACCAAGAATATTCCAGTATTTATCATTCTATATTTATGACAAAAATGTTCTACAGAGGGACCTGCGTATAGGTAAGAAATAACAATTGACTTATTAATACTAATGTGTTGTTTTGTTATATTAAATGTGAAATTGTTAATCATTAAGGCATGCATTTCATTCTTTAAAATATTTGTTCTACGTGATGTGAAGCTCAGGTGATTTTCTATCCCAAATGACTAAATTAATACTTGCTATTTGAACTATCATCAGTCTTCTAAATAGGATGTTCTGGGATAACATGCAAAACCAGACATTACATTCTGAAATTTTTTTCTCATTCATCTTCAAACAATGATGATCATATTTTCCTAATGCTAGAATGCAAAGTACTGGTAGGTTGTATTTTTAAAATGTGTTTTAGGATACAGAGTATTCTGATGCAGATCTTTTCTAGACCTGTGTTAGATGAACATAATACTTATTTTTAAATTAATATGCCCATTCAATTTTTCTTTTAGGTAAAATAGCTATCAAAAAAGAAGATTTGAGCATATACTCTGGCAAGGAAACATGGTTTGTACTTCAACCAGTTGATTCTAACTCAGAAGTTCAGGTAAAATCAAATAAACATGATAACTAATGCTGATGTATGTGTACATGTCTACATGTGTGTGTAGTGGTGTTTACATGTTTATAAATTCAGGTGTATTAGCTATATTTCTGCATAATTATAACCTAAATGTGATCTGTTTTCCACACAAGTCCTAGAACTAGGTAAAAAGAATTAAACGAGTCAAAAACATTATACTTGTTCATTTATTCATTTGGGGAAAATGTATGTGACAAAAGTATGTGAACTTCTAGGATTATCAGATCATTTGAAGAGAAAATTAGTGGTCGTTATCAATGTCATCAGTGAGATGATAATCAGGTGTGACTGTGAAGTCCTGCCTTATTTAAACAACAGAATTCTGGGTATTTGCTATCAAAGTCTGATCTTCATGATGCAAGTATGTGGAAGTGTGTCATGTCTTGAAAGGAGATTTCTGAGAACCTCTAAAAATTAATTGTTGATGCTTATCAGGCTGGAAAAGATACAGAACTATTTCTAAAAAGTTTGGATTCCGCCAGTCCACCATCAAGTAGATTGTATATAAATGGAGGCAGTTCTAAACCATTGTTACTCTTCCCAGGAGCAACTGACAATCCAAGATCATCCCAAAAGCAGTATGTGTAATACTCTGGGAGGTCTCAAAGAAAATCAGGATAATGTCTAAGGAACTAGAAATGTCTCCTGCAGTCTCTAGTTCATCAGAACTCCCAATAGTAAAATACTGAGGAATAATGGTATACATAGCAGAGTTGCAAGGAGAAAACAATTACTTTCCAAAAAGTACATAGCTACCCATCTACAGCTTGTGAAAAACTATGTGGATAAGCCAGATTTTTGTTTGGGGGAGGGGATTTTGGCTGGAATGAAAAGCATTATGTTTGGCGAAAGACAGGCACTATATTCTAGCATAAAAACTTTATGCCATCTATCCAAGATGGCAATGGCAGTATAATGGTTTGGGGCTGCTTTGCTGCTTCTGAATCAGGATGGCTTGCCATCATTGATAGAACTATACATTCTGAATTATACCAGAAAATTGTATACAATAATGTCAAGGTATCTGTCTATAAGTTTAAAAGAAAAAGTGGGTCATTCAGCAAAACAGTTATCCAGAACACACAAGTCGTACACCTAAAGAATGGAGAAGGAATTTAATGTTTTGGGATGGTCAAATCAAAATTCTTACCTATAGAAATGGTGTGGAAGGACTTGAAGCAAGGAAGCCCACCAACATCCCTGAGCTGAATTTGTTCTGTAAAAAAGAATGGACTAAAATTCCTCCAAGCCAATGTTGAGACTGAGTTAACATTTATTGGAATATTTAATTGCAGTTAATGCTGCTCATGGGGGCCACACTAGCAAAGGTTCACATATTTTTGCCACACGTTTGAAAAGTGTGTTTCTCTTGGGAAAGCGAGGCTAATAAATAAGCCATTCTTAGCCACTACCAGAATGCACAGCTGATGTACCTAATTACTTCTTAGTATCTACTCTGCTAAATCAGCCAATAGGGCAGTAAAATAACTAATGCCAGGAAAAAAAGACGTACTGAGGATCTATTTTGATTTCATGAGCTCAGTATTTTTGTAACGACATATTTCAAACACTTGTTACTTACTAATTTTCCCAGATTGAATAACTAAAACATCTTTGAAAACAAAGCACTTAATACAGGTAGTCCTTGACTACAACATTTGTTTAGTGACTGTTCGAAGTTACAACGGCACTGGAAGTCACAATGCTGACTTAAAACCGGTACTTGCGCATATAGTACAACTGTTGCAGCATCTCCATGGTCATGAGATCAAAATTCAAATGGTTGGCAATCGGTATGCATTTATGACAGTTGCAGGTCATATGATTGCTATTTGCAACCTTCCCAGCTAGCTTCTGACAAGCAAAGTCGGTGGGGAAAGCCAGATTCCTTTAACAACTGTTATTAACTTAACAACTGCAAGCGATTTGCTTAACCACCATGGCAAAAAAGGTTGTAAAATTGAGTATGACTCGCTTAACAACTGTCTTAACAATGGAAATTATGGTCTCAATTCGAACTGGTCTTAAGTCAAAGGACCTGTATTAGAGATATTTAATGTGTGGGAGGCTGGACATGCTCTAGCAAAAAAGTATTTATTGCTTCTTAAATTGTAAACCTGTCTTCTCTGGGGGTGGGTACATCTAGAAAATAAAATGACTAAGACAGCAGGGCTTGAATGTATGCACAGAGCCATTTTTACACAAGAAATATGAAGCAATTGTAACCTTTCCAAGCTGGTGTCATCTAGAACTGACCACTGATTGGAGATTATGGAAAATACAGTAAAATACTGTATAAAAGAAATGAGAAGAAAAGCATTTATACAAGTAATTCCAAATATAAGCCACCTAAGAAATAATTGATTTCCAGTGATTTCTTTATGGGAAGATAACAATTTTTCAGATTGAAAATACAGATAGTACTCAACATACAACCACAACTGGAACCAGAATTTCTATTTTAAGTCATTGTGGTCATAAATTGAGTCATCATGTGAATGGACCTGATTTTATGACCATGTTTATCATGGTTGGAAGTTGTACCACACAGTTGTTAAGTGTGATCCAGTTTAGCTAATGGTGTTTTTTGCCACTTTTTGCTAAAAAAGAGAAAAAAAAACATAAATCATGATCACATAACTATGGAACACTGAAAATGGTCATAAATGTGAGCCAGTTGTCAAGCACTCAAATTGCCAGTATGTAATGATGGGGGGGGGGGGAGCGATGGTCATAAATTCAAGTTTAGATCAGAACTGTGTTTTTGGAGGCTGTTGATTCAAACTATCATTAGGCAAGCAGTCAAATGGCAGATTATAACTCTAGTGTGCTTAGCACATCTGACACTGGCTAAATTAAAGATTTTCATAAATCTATATCTTGAAATATTAAACACTTTCTGTAATTACTGTAGGGTGGGTTATTGTTTTTGGGCTGTTCTGTGCTATTGTTATTGCTGTTAGTTTCTATAGCAATATGAATCAGTTCAGGAGAAAAATAAGCCCCAGAAAGATAAATACAGGTAGTTCTCATTTGCAACCACAGTTGGGACTAGCAACTCAGTCATTAAGTGAAGCAGTTGCTAAGTGAAACTACAACTGTGCTTTTGTCTTACTCCAGCTTTGCTTTGCTATAGAGACCTGAAAAAGTCTCTAAACTTACATCATCACCATCATCAACAATTGCTAAATAAGACAGTCACTAAACAAGAACTACCTGAATTCATGATTCTCCATTTAGGATTAATATTCTACCATACGTTCTCTTCGACAGTTTTTACTAACATAGATCATGAGCTTCCATGTTATCAATTGTTCCTTAGAGGAAGTAGAAGCAATATCTATTGTTTGTTAATATTAATTGCTTAATATTTAGCATCCTGGTGGAATTTATTCAGTAAATAATAATTTAAATCCAACATTTTCAGAAGAAGATGTTAATAGGTAAGATTTGGGGTTTTATTCTTTATGAAAAGAGCTTTCAGTTTTGTGCTAATGTTTTTATAATCTGATGGTAACTTTTGGAAAACATTTTGAAAATATGTAGAACAGTATTGGAAACACAATAAGTATAATTTGATAGACTCTCAACTCAATGTTTTTCCTCTTTATCGACAGGGAAAAGTACATCTTGAATTAAAATTAAATGAACTGATTACAGATAATGGATCTGTATGCCAGCAGCTAGTAGTACAGTAAGGCTATTCATGATTTTTTTTCAAAAAAATGTTTGCTTATGGAAATTAAATAAGTAGATTAAAATGTTATTACTGAATCATTATAACTAAGTAGAAAAATTTCCAAATGTAAATACCTTTGAATTTTACTTTTATTTAATAATGACTGCATTCCCAAAAAAACTTATAATTCAATTTTCTGAACTTGGGAAAACATTACTTTTCCCATCTTTTTTTTTTTTTTTTTTTTTTGAAAGAATTCTGGTATCTAACATGAGATCTATCAGTTTTCATTTACTTTTTCCAACTGCAAATTTCATATTTGGGGGATGAGGAAGAGAAGATACAGTTAAAGCAAGCCTTGTATACCCAAACTTTAAGGTCCCAGTGTTTGAGCATGTTATAAAATTTCATGTAACTGACAGGATATGTGCATACTGGACCCAGTAATATTTGAGGGTTTTTTTTTTATGTATTTAAGGAAATCTAAACTTGTATCTAATTAAAAGTAAACAAAACACTTAAATGTGTAGGAAGGCACAAAAAGATAAACATTACCAAGATTTTATTTTGATAGATGACATGGTAGATCTTGACAAGCGTACATGCAGTTTTTCTTTCAGGTATAGCAGGAGGTATTAAAACCTTGGTTCTGAGCCAATATCAGTCAGATAGCTATCAAATAAATGATTACATGCTCAGAACTGATCATTGACAAGGAAAATGTAACTTAAGGTTTCTGAAATTCTTACTTTTCAGAATTTCAAATGTTATTTTATTCTTGAACAATCCATACATTAATTAGTATATAATCTACAGTATTAAAAACACCATATAATCTATAATATAAAAGACATGGACGATACAGAAGCAATGGGTGGGCCCATTTTATTGGGGTTCAGCTGAAGTCTGTTCCTCATCCAGACCCCTACAGCCTCCAGACATCACAAAAGGATGTCTACTGCAACACACTTCATTTGGGACAGAGATATAACTGGATTTCATCAGTTTATGGAGATGCCTTGTCTCATGGAGACAGATGGTTTTTATTCATATTGTTAAACATACTTTTTTCACTGTATTTTTAACCCAGTAGAAATTATCTTGTAATTCTATATGTACCACATCTGTATTGGCTCAGAATTTCAGAAGATCCAGCAACAAATTTCCCATAAATTCTTTCTCTGTGTTTCTTAAGCATATCAAGGAATAAATTCCTTCTAGCAGTACTAGTTCTACATAAATATGCCACTTGAGATGAGCCCTGTTACATAGCAGGAAAACCTGCCTTTTAAAGGAAGCCTTAGGAGGAGATCTAGGAGAGGTTGAACTCCCATCCTGACTTGTGGTTGGAAGTTTTGTTCTCAAACTAAATTGTTCTTAATGTTTTAATAATGTTATGTTATTTCATTTTATTATACTATTATTGTATTTTAACCTTTTTACTGCAGTAGCCCATCTCTCTGAATAATTATTGCTATTGTTGAAATCCAGTTACCACTAGAGAGTTCTTTCTAAATGAAATTGGAATCTACCTTCTGTAACATAAACCTGTTAAAACATTGCCTGGTTTCTGGAATGAGAGAGTCTTGCTGTGTGAGTCTTTCAGGTTTTTAAAGAGTGATATCACATCCCACCCCCAATTTGTTCTTTCAAGACCTGGAGGAGGTATATAAAAAAAATCTAATGATTTAGAATTATTAATAGATCTTGTTAAAAGTTACTGACAAGACAATGAAAACTGAAAACATGGTTGCTGGCCTGTGTGAAGAATATAAGATATGTCCAATGCCAGCTAACAGTTGGATTAGCACAATTTATTTTTCACTTATCAGATGTGACATACTTTACATGAACTGCAGCTGTACTAGTAATTTCCTTTTTTCTTTTTCTTTTTTAATTCTAGGTTAAAGGAATGTCATGGACTACCTCTTATTAATGGGCAAAATTGTGACCCTTATGCTACAGTATCTGTTGTCGGTCCTTCAAGGTAACTAATTAAAATGTATTGAAGTTGCCAAGATAACAATTTAAAATGTACATAAGCTGACAAAATTAGGTTGATATTGGTGCACCAGTTTTCAGTTGATAAATGTCTCATTAACAAAATATACAGGGTTAATGCACATTTTTAAATAGTTTTATATGATAGATTAAACAATTATAGTTCTGCATATGGTGAATGCTCCATATAAGACAATATAGAGGCATGTTTTTAAAAAGTGTTAGTATGCATATTATGCATAAAAATAATCTGAATTAAATTTCAAGTTCTTAATATAATGCTCTGGGATAATATTGTCCCTGTAGACTCTCCTTGGCTTTTTGTAGGCACTGTGCCTCATATAATAGGGTTTTTTTTGACCAGCCATGTCACTGTAAAGCCAATGGATTTAATTTAATTTAATTTATATGCCGCCCCTCTCCGAAGACTCAGGGCGGCTCACAATACATTTTAAAAAATCATTATAAAAAAACATTGAAAAATTAAAAACATTAAAAACATTAAAAACTCATTCACACCATTCATGGCCGGATCTCTCCAGATCATAAGAGCGAGATCAACGGCCCCAGGCCTGCCGGAAAAGCCAGGTGATCACCGCTTTTCGGAAGGCCAATAGGGTGGGGATGGTCCGGACCTCAGGAAGTAACTGGTTCCAGAGAGCTGGGGCAGCCACAGAGAAGGCCCTCCCCCGCGGGCCCGCCAGCCGGCATTGTTTAGCTGACGGGACCCGGAGGAGACCAACTCTGTGGGATCTTCGGTCGCTGGGAGCTATGTGGCAGAAGACGGTCTCGAAGATAACCTGGCCCTGAGCCATGTAGGGCTTTAAAGGTAATAACCAACACCTTGAATTGTGACCAGAGACCAATAGGGAGCCAGTGCAGCTCACGGAGAATTGGTGTAATGTGTGTGTAACTAGGTGCACCCACAACAGCTCGTGTGGCTGCGTTCTGGACCAACTGTAGTCTCCGAACACTTTTCAAGTGTTCGGAGCCCCATGTAGAACGCCATGTAGAGCGCATTGCAATAATCTAACCGTGAGGTGACAAGGGCATGAGTGACTGTGAGGAGAGCCTCCTGATCCAAGTAGGGTCGCAATTGGTGCACCAGGCGAACCTGTGCAAAGGTCCCCCTAGTCACAGCTGTCAGATGTTGCTCTAATCTTAGCTGTGAGTCTAGGAGGACACCCAAATTGCAAGCCCGTTCTGAGGGGGACAGTTCCCCCCCCCCACCCCCAGAACCAAGGATGGACAATCGACATAGTCTTTAGGAGGCAATACCCACAGCCACTCGGTCTTGGGTTAAGTCTGAGCCTGTTGACTCCCATCCAGACCCTCACAGCCTCCAGGCACCGGCACATCACATCCACCGCATCACTGAATTGACGCGGGGTAGAGATATAGAGCTGGGTATCATCCGCGTATTGCTGATACCTCACCCTGTGTCGTCGGATGATCTCACTCAGCGGCTTCATGTAGATGTTAAATAGGAGGGGAGAGAGGACTGAGCCCTGAGGCACTCCGCAAACGAGGGGCCTAGGGGTCAACTTCTGTCCTCCTACCAACACCGACTGTTGGTAGGAGGACATAAACTACAGTCTAGAGTTGGGAACTTTGGCCTCAACTCTGCTTTTGGATATGGAAGCTGATATGCTGTCTGTGGACAACTCACTGCTCTTATCCCAATTTACATACTGGATTTCTGTTGGGGAAGAAATGTATATGTACACTATTTGAGCTTCTGAAAAAATGTGGAATATAGATCCTATAAAGGCACACATTAGTTGCATCCCCATAACAGCAGTATTATCCACACCATTCATGTGGAATTCAGAATATGCAGTTGGCTAAACTAGAAAATTGTGTATTAAAGAATGCTAATTTACTGCTGTCTCTACAATATTTTTATTCATTATAATCACTTTGTTGTTCCTCCAAAAAATTGTGGTGTGCACTACTTTCTCTTTATTCAGTATGGCGTGTAAAGATTCCCTCCCTGCTCACATTGATATTTAGGTTACGAGAAGAAAGACTAGTCTGGCTCTACTTTCCCCTCAGTCATTGATTCCCTGCTTGAAGAAAATACCTAATAAAAGACTATTGTGTCTCTGTACAAAATCATATGAATTTATGAAAGCAAAGGTAGATAAAGAGTTTATAAAATGCTAATGTAAACGTAAAAAACTGAATTCATTCTGTAATTCATTCTTAATCTGTTTCAGACTGCAATAGATAAATAACATTTCATTTATAAATGATTATATAAACTCTGTAATTCTAAATTTCCTTGAAATTTTGTGCTTAGTTTTTTTTCTAATAAGTATCCCACATAATCAAATTGTAATAGGTTTATAAATCCCTAATGGCCAAAATCTTTCAATGTATTGAATACAAACTGTGTATAGTTTGTTTATATATATTTTCACACCCAAGTATTAACCTAAGTACTTAATATTTTTTAAATTTTTAATGGGACTATACAATTTCAAGGAATCAGTGATGTACTTGGATAATTTTTAAAAAGTCTTTCTTTTAATTTTAAACTAAAAAATAAATGCTTACTCACATAGATTAATCCTATGAATTACAATAATATATTTTAAGACCTGTATAATAATGCTGTATTATGTTGGAACAGGAACGATCAAAAGAAGACAAAGGTAAAAAAGAAAACAAGCAATCCACAATTTAATGAAACATTTTATTTTGAGGTAACTAATTTTTTATCAATATTCTGTACTGCTTTTTTTGTTAGCCATTTAAATGGTAATTATGAATCAGTTTGTAAAATTTTGGGATCAGGGTGCAGTGGTACTTTCATATTTTCTTGGGTAGAAAATCATGAAAAAAATAGGAGAAAGGTTGTGATGAACAGTCTATATGTAAAAAAGATTCTAATGACAAAAATTGAGCCCTCACATCGGCTGCGGACATTGCAACTGGTTGTAAATGAGCCCATTGCGAAGTTGAATTGTGACCATGTGACTCAAAGGTGCTGCAATGTTTATCTGAGTATAGGTCATAAGTCACTTTTTCCCAAGCTGTTGTAACTGTGAACCATCATTAAATGAATGGTCCTAAGTTGAGAACTAGGTTTTTATATGCCTTACCTAGCACCAAAAGTTGTTTCAGTTACATAGCGGTGAATGGGGAAATATATATACACATTGGATTCTAGCATTTTATCTCAGGATGTTTCAATAATGATGTTGGCCTAGAATTATTAATAGAAAAGTATGAATGTTGATTATTACTGTTGATATGATAGCTACTATATAGAAACATAAGTACCAGCCTTTTTCTTCTTTTAGCTCCTTTCACTTTAACATGAAAGTTCTGGAATATTTTAAAAGTGTTGAAAAGGGTATATGAGAGATTATTTTTGGTGCTTATATACTAAATTGCAAGACAGTCATTAAATAACATTTTTGTGGCAACTTCTCTATTTTCTCTTTTAAAATTTATTATGTTCTTCCTGGAAGAATACTACCTGTGATTGTTTTCACTAACATCCGAACCGGGAACTTAATCCAAGACTTTGTACCAGTTCAGAATAAGAACTGCTATCAATACTGTAGGAATATTTTTAAAACACTTTAAAAATCAAGGGTTAATTAACTAAATTTTTCATGGTATCAAAACATGGGCCTTGAGCTTCAATTGAGTAAAACAAAGCATGGTTTTCTTATGTTTTATATAGATTATTAAAATGCTTTTTAGAGCTGACTATCTTATAATAGTGACTGTTATCATTGATACATTGCAAACATATTTACTGTAATACTCTTCCTTACATTTCAAGATGTATGTGTTTTTACTTAAAATTTTCTAGTAACAAACAATGTTAGAAAGGCATAGCTATTAGACTGAATTAAATGGGTACTGCTAAAAGAGAAACAAATTAATTTTGTAAGTTTTATTTTCAGGTAACTAGGTCCAGTAGTTACACCAAGAAGTCACAATTTCAGGTAGAAGAAGAAGACATTGAGAAACTGGAAGTCAGGTATATTCTTCAACATATTAAGATTAATTTAGATATGGCAATCAAAACAGACAATGCTTCTTATAATAAAATTTTTTAAAAAGTTGCTCTGTAATTGCTGAAAATGATTGAGATAATTAAGTTTGGGATAAGGTTCAGTTTAAATCTGGCCTTGAAAAAAACATGCCTTCAAAAACAGCAGTTGAAGCATATTCAGAAAAGCAATTTATTAAGTCAAAGCATATTACTTACAGCATTTATTCTAATTGTGTTTAACAAGCATCTGTGGCTAATAAGTAAATCATATTACGGTTAGTGCTATTGATTTTAAAGTACATCTAGATAACTGTTCAGACATTTTAACTGGCTTGTGACTTACACATTTCTTACTATGAAACAAGTGGACAAATGTATATATACACCTCTCAATGCAATACATTTTGAGAAGGAAATTATAATTGAAATATTTTGAAGAAAAGAATATATTATTTCTTAATCTGACTTCAACTAAACATTTTCTGTAGGGTAAGTTAGAACATCTGAATTAATGTCACAGTAGGTATAACATTTAGGGAGGCAACAGAACCTGCTACAATATCTTCACAAGTCTCACAACACAATGGATTTTTTTTCTCTTAATATATGTGCTGTTTAACAGAAATATTGATGAGGTAAGACTCAGCAACCCAAATACAGTGTGTGTATATGCTTTTAAGTTATGAATATTTGAATTGCCTTGGCGAAAAAGTAATTTTAAAGAATACATAATGCATGTGTCATTGGAGTGCTACAGTTTAATCAAAATAAAGACTAAATGTGATTAAGAAAAATAAAACAAGAATAGTAAATGCCTGAGAAGAAAGTATACTTTTTTTCTTTGAATACCTCAGCACCATTGCTTTTTTCTTACTGATAACGCTTCAGATTTAACTAGTACCAGTAGGCAGATTCTCACAATTGCTTTCTATGGAACTAAGATACACTTTTCTTCTTAACTCAGACAAACTATTAGATGAGAGATAATAACCTTACTTTTGTGCATGTGGAGTTGGTGTGCTATTCTGTGTGATCATTTTAAATCAGATGACCACTTAAAAATTAAATATGTTATGACGGCTAACAAATCAGTTATTAAAACTAAGATTTAACTTTCAGGATTGACTTATGGAACAATGGCAACTTGGTGCAAGATCTTTTTCTAGGAGAAATTAAGATTCCTGTCAAAGCATTAGGAAGTGATACTTTCCAAGCATGGTAAGGAACTGAGCACAAAGTTGTCATATTGGTAAAATGAAGAATAGGTTTACATTATTAAACTAGCATAGCTTCTTCTACTTTCCCTATCTTTACTGACTAGTCCAAGTGAATCTTTTCTACATTTTCATTGAAATCAACAAAAAAAATTTAAGTATTATTGTTTGCAGTGAAATAAGCAAACAGTTAATCTTAAATGCAATCAAAGACAGGAAAGGTCAGATTGTGATTGATAGTTCAGAACTGTTCAAAATGTGGACATAATGTGTATAGGGTAGCCCTAGATCCCAATATTATTTAAAGTTTTAGTAAAATTGCATATAAAACTGCCCTGTTTTATATGTACAAAAATACAAAAATTCGCAAAACTACAAAAGGGAAGGGAGAAAGATCCTATTGCTTTTTCATTTTCTGTTTATTCTGACTTAATTACTTAAAACTACAGTTTGCTCAGCCTGTCATTTAGATAATATCTTAAGCCTTATAATTTCTTCTTTTTAAGGTACCTCCTACAGCCAAAAGATAATGGAAATAAATCTGCTAAAAGTGAAGATCATGGATCCCTTAGACTCAATATAAATTATGCTGAAGATTATGTACTTCCATCTGGGTACTATGGGTCTCTTAGAGACTTGCTTCTGAAATCATCAGAAGTGGAGGTATTTTCCATTTTTCAATTTAATCAGCTAATGCTCTGCCATTAGCGCACTCCTTCTGTGCCGGATTTCTGGGAAGTGGTACAAGTTCTCCTTTCAAAAGGAGATTAAATTTTACATTAGATTTCTGTTCAGAATTCAAAACACAATATGTATAATACAGTATTGTACAGCCCCTAAAATGGTTAACTTTTAAAAACAACTTCTTATACTCTATGAAAAGGTAGAATTTTAGATGCTATTTGCAATGAATGTCAAGAGTTTGCCATTCAGAAAACAAACACTTGAACTATACAAAAGTTCTCTACAAAAAGTGTGCTTAAAGAATTTTCCTCATTATAAAGAATTTTAAAAGCTGCTATTGTTCATCTATTCAATATTGAGAAGTATGCATATTGTATAGATTTGATTCAATACATCCTTTTTTTAGGCAAGAACAAATATTCTGTCATGTAGCTAGGAATCAGACTTAACTTCTATTGTAGCAAAAATCTGGTAGAATACATATGAGACTGATAACAGAACCATCTCAGTTCTTGGTCCAGGTTTTACACTGTATTTGTACATTGAATTTTCCTGAATTTGGCACAGAATTATATCTCATTTTATTTAACTCGCATTTTTAACTTGCTATATATTTATATTATTCATACTTCCCCTTATCCCTTTTGATGTACATAATACAAAATTTGATAATGTAATTCAATATGGAATTGAATATGTAATAAACGTGTAAAGTCTGTTTCAGACCTCTTTCCCCTCTATGAAATGAGTGTTTTGTGGAGGCCAGACTCATAACAACTATTATGAGAGTGCATTCTGTAAAACTGCCGGCAAATGCTTTGATTTAATTCCCTGTTATAGTCAAAGATACTGTCATAAAGTCAAAAATACTGCCATAATTTAGTGGACTAAATTTGGACTCTATTTGAGTTGGCTTAAAGATGGGTAAAGATCCTCTAAAAGGCAAGCTGTTATCTACTCTTCCTTTTCAAATTTCCCTAAATCTTTTTTTTTACTTCTTTTGAAATAAGAGTTCAAATGGCAAGGTGTACTTTTGAAAGGTAAATCATTTCAATTTGTACTCTTAACCACCTTCCCAGGCCTAATTTGCTGATTAATTTTGAGAACAGTTTATTTGGTTGCTAGAAATGCTCTGTCAGTTTTGGATAGCCTGAACAAACAAAGAACTTGCTTTTATTTAAAGTTTCTTTGGCAGTTGGGTGCTCCATCTGATATTAAAAATTTAAATATGAACATAAAACAGTAATTTTGAGATTTTTTTTGCTCTTCTGTCAAATGAAAGGCAAAAAGAATATAGAAGGTTTTCTTCTAATCAGGTGGCAAAAAAGTAACTGTAATTCTTGAAATTGGAAGAAAATTGTTATTTTACATAGGCTTTTTTTAACTTAGGCTAAGATTTACCTGAAAAATTACTATTATTCTTATTAATGTTTCCCTGCATGTTTCAATGTGAGGAATTATGTACATTCATCCCATTTCTCCCTTTTTATAGCCAATTTCTGCATCAGCTGCTTACATTTTGGCCGAAGTGTGTCGTGATAAATATGATGGTATTTTGCCACTTGTAAGGTTGTTGCTGCATCATCATAAATTAGTGCAGTTCATTACTGCAGTGGCAGAATTAGAACTGAAGGAAACCCAGTAAGTGATTGACTTTTTCCATTCTCTCCAATAGCTATGTCTATGACAAAGATAAATGAGTAAACTTGTCACATACATTTTCAATGAAATTATTTTTGTCAGTAAATATTACAAGTTTTCTGCTTCTTAGGACTAAGTGATTCTGAATCTTTTGAAATGAATATGTAATAGTTGCTTGAGTTTGTTAGAAAATAGATAATTTACAGCAGCCTTGACATATACTATTTTTAAATTCTGGGGAAATCTTGTGATTTTCTAATCCTGGAGAAAAATATATAAGGTCTTCCACAGTTTATCTTTCTTATATTTATTAAAGAGGAAATCCTTGCAATTATGCTGTGCCCCCTCACCAATGAAACACTGCATTAAAGATTAGTTTGATTCAGCCCAAGGTTTCTTCCTCATTCCTGGTCAAAGGCCAGCTGAGCATGAATTGATTTTATTAATGGTTTTAAAATGTGCATATTCTCTCATTTTTCTAGAATTTGTTAATGATTTGATTTTAAAAAACAGAAATGGCATAGCAATATCAAGATTATATAGAACCAAAGAAAGATGAAAGAATTTATTCTGTTATATGATGATGTTGTATCTCTGGAAAGAAATTGAAATCCTTACATGCATTTTTGAAGACAGTGTCTATTCTGATTGAGTGTTTGGGAAGAAGTGTCAGTTAAATTATGCCTTTTGTATCTTAATAAATGTTTGTATAATATTGATTATACCTACTATTAAGGCAACCTAGAAGACATTGGTATCTATTGATAATATGTATCCAGATATATATTCATAATATTAAAGATATTTTAACATTTTGCATTGTTGTAGACTATATGAGCTAGAAACTCTGCAGCAGAGAACTTTGGTCATCTTGTATCTGCATGTGTGTTTGAGGATATGTGTATATGCATATAGCCTTGAATTTCTAATTTGAATTGTATTACAGAGAAGTAAATACAATCTTCAGAGGAAACTCTTTAACTACTCGATGTGTAGATGAGATGATGAAAATAGTGGGAAAGCACTACTTGAAAGTTACTTTAAAACCAATTCTAGATGAGGTATGATAAATGTATGTTAAAATGCTGTTAAAATGCTATATATTGGGAATAATAGAAAAATCCCTACTGCCTAAAATTTCATGCTACTACAACAAATATCATTTGTTTTCAGCTTTGTGCCAGGTCTAAAATGTCTGTATTGCTTTCTTGAGACTAGATGAACTATTCCAGTTCTTATCATGCCAGTCTGCAAGACAAATCCAATACGCTACATAAAAGTCCAATCACTTTGCAAAATATTAGGTTGCAAATTGTTTAATCCATTTGTTTAATATGTTCACCACACAATATTAATATATTGTGTGAACAGCTTACCAAAGGCCGAGCACCTCATATTAGACTTGAATGTGCAATAGTTTTACATCCATCATCATCTTCCCTTTTCAGTAGCATACATCTGCTTGGCAAGACATAGATTTGAAATTGAATTTTCAGTATGCAAACAGAAAAAATGTTTATCCTTGCTACTTTGTTTCAGTGGTCAGAATTCCAAGGTGTAGTGGAAATTAGATTTCAAAACTATTTTAAAAATGGGAAACACATCCTAGGATGTAGCATTAAACATAAATATAACATTTTTGGAAATTACTATATCCATTAGTTTGTGCATATCACAATGGAAATAGAAAAGATGCAATGTTTATTATGGGCTTGGAGTACTGGCAGGGAGGATATATAATTTCACTCCATACAGCTTGGCAATCCATATGTTCTTGGCTCCCATTTCTCTGACTCCTGGTTATCACAAAAAGGGTTACGGCACCTTTTTCATTGTAGCAGCTACATACAATTGTATGGGATAAATAACACAACATCATTTATTGTGTGTGTAGCTTCATTTTCCCAGAACAGCTTAGGCTCATTCAGCAAAGATTGCTGGTGTTCTTGTGACTGCATTCTGACTTTTCTTGCTGAATATCATCTAGCATTACTAGCTGCAAGCCAGAGCCGTATCACTTTAACAAGAAAGCATATTGTTTCCTAGTTATACATATAGGTGATGCATGTTAAAAAAGCAGTTTTTTCCCTATAGTCCTTCAAATGGTCAACTTTGCATGTACTGCATAGGTAAAATTTTCCACACAAATTGCTCTACAACATTTTCATTGTAAAAATCACATGTACCTTGAAGAATCATTGTTATAGGTTAGCAACCTATTTTTAATATCTGAACCAAGAGAGAACATAGTTATTGTATTATATTATTTTATAATTGATAAAACTTTCATTATTTTAACCTAAGAATAAATCTCACTGAACTCGCTTCTAAGTAGACAGGTATATTATAATTGTGCTGCAAATTTTAATCTTGTTTCAGATATGTGAGAATCCTAAACCTTGTGAAATTGATCCCCTGAAACTGAAAGAAGGAGATAATGTGGAAATGCACAAGGTATGCTAAAATGTTACGTGGTTTTTTTAAAAAAAGTTTATATTTATGGAACTTCTAACAACCAAGCATTTTCTGGAATGTAAAAGTCAACAATAATTTTTGGAGCAAGAAAGTATATTATATCTGAACACCTTTCCTTTCTCTTATGATCTTGCCTACTGCATTTCTGATCTTCAGCTTCATTGTGTCAACTTCACTGTAATTACTGGGTATAATTAAAAATAACTGTAGAACAAAATACAGTATTTTATATATACTTGACACAATTTAAATCAAACGTTATCATTATAGTCCACACCAGTACTTTAAATTGTACCTTAAAACCTGTCAGCAGCCAATGCAGAGCCCATTAAATTGGAGCATTAGGGTCCATCACCAAGAACTGATGGGTATGCAGGCCACCACATTTTGGACCAATGCAGCTTCCAACTAGTTTACAATAATCCACACACATGAAAATGAGGGCATGAGTTATCATACAAGGTTTTTCTGCATGAGGTCAAGTTGCAGTTGGCACACCAGCCACATATGGACAGTAGTCTCTAACCATGTTCTAGAAGGATCTATGGGTTTAGAAGCCCTTTTTCCCATTGCAAACCTGCCTTCTTGTGGGAAATGCTTATCTATACTGGTATCAACAGAAGATTCTTGTACAAACAGTAATTCTTATCTTACTTGGGTTCAGTTTCACTCTGTTTTCTCTAGTTCAGATACTGAACAGTCTTTAGGAACCAAGCGAGAATATCAGCAACATCTCCCCTATAGCTCAAGATGGCAATGTAAAGTTGAATGTCATCAGCATATTGATTATACAACTGGGCCATTAGATGACCTCATTATTGACTTCATGTAAATGTTAAGAAGCAAGGCAGAGAGGAACAACTCCTGTGACACTTCACATATCACAGGCTATCAGGTCAAGCTCCTGCCGCCTGGAACTGACAACTGAGGAAGGAGTGGAACTATTGCAAAACAATGCCTCCAGTTCTCAACCCCCATAGGCAATCCAGTAAGATTCCATGGTTGGTAGTACCAAAGCCAACAGAAGGTCTGAGACAACCAGGAAAGATGCACTATCCCTCCTTAGAGTCCCAAACCAGGTCATGCAATAGGAGAACCAATGTTTTTTCTCTCCCTTGTCCAGGCCTAATCCTAACTGAAAAGGGTCCAGATAATTGTTTCATCTAGGGCTCTATGAAACTGGTCCATCACCATTGTCTCAACAACAATGAGGAAATGATGGAAACCAGATGGTAGTTGGCCAAGACCCCTGATTCCACGACCAGCCTTTTCAGAAGGGAGCACCCCACAGTATTTAGCAAGACTTCAAGGAATTCCCTCCCTACAAAGAGCTGCTGACAATCTCCCAGATTCAGGTGGCAGACAACAGCATAGAATGTCTTAACTTCCTTCAAGGTCACAAACCAGGAGGAATCCCAGATAGCATCACAGAACCTTGCCCCAGTCACCACCAAGGACAGGATGATAAAGTGACTGTGTGTGGGAAAGAAAGAGAAAGAATTTTTGGTGGCCCTTTTTAGACTATTGGTATGCATTTTGTTCTTTAAAAAACTGCCACTAAATGATAGGATGGTAACGATGCATACATATTTTGTTGAATAGGTTTTTCTCATTGATAAAATGAACTTGGTAAACACTTAAAATAAAAAATTTTAACTTTCTGAAATTATTTGTCTGCACAGGAAAATCTTCGTTATTATGTTGACAAAGTTTTCAGTACAATTGTACAATCAAGTATAAGTTGCCCAACTTTAATGTGTGATGTGTTGTGTTCTCTGAGGCGCTTGGCTGCTGAAAGATTTCCTAGTAAGTGCATCAATGTCTCAAAATGACAGTATGATCTATGGCTTGAATAAAGGGTCTATGTCCATGAGAATGTTACCAAAAATCAGTTCTATAGCAGTTATAAAAAGAGGGAAATACAAATTATTAATATACCAGTTGTAGACACTGCCTGCCTTCTGTTGATATACTGCTGCTAACAGCAAGCAATCATACTTATGCTCCACACTAATACTGTACTAAAGGGATAGGCAGCAGTGGCTTTGGACTACAACTACTATAATATATAATGTAAATTATTATTATTATTATTATTATTATTATTATTATTATTATTATTATTATTATTATAAAATGTAAATTATTTTTCTGTAAAATAGCAGGAAGAGGCAACTTATTAAGAAATTTTAATTTATAACTCCTCAGCCTCAGTCTGCATATCCAGTGATAGAATGAGGCTGAGGAGTTATAAATTAAAATTTCTTAATAAGTTGCCTCTTCCTGCTATTTTACAGAAAAATAATTTACATTTTTTCCCTATAGAAAGTAACAGTCATAAATTCATCTCTACCTTTATTTCTAAAGTAAGAGGAAACAGGCAGGAAACTGATTGCACTACATATTTTTGTTAATATTAACTGTGTTTTATGGAAACTTATCAAATTTAAAAATGTATCTTTGGAAGTATCTTCCTTTGCATAGTTAAGATTAATCATAACAATAGAACCTACTATTAAGTAAATACAGAAGTGGAAACCTACAATTTCATTCACACCTGTGACAGAGAAGAGAAAGGGGCACAATCCTTAGTTTACTATAACTAGCAGGTAACATCAAATAAACTGTTAACAATTCTGATACATGCCCAATAACACAGGGCCATGCATCTTTCATCATAACTTCATTTTCATTTCACACTACTTGCTATTTCTCTATTTTGCAGAAGAATAGTAACCATTTTTTTCTACTGACACCCTACTAAGGTTTTTCACTATCTTATTTCACCCATTTCCTGCTAAGTTGTACATTTCATGGTTTTTCTCTGCAGATGACCCTCATGTACAGTATTCTGCAGTGAGCAGCTTTGTGTTCCTTCGTTTCTTTGCTGTAGCTGTAGTATCGCCTCATACTTTCCATTTACGACATCATTATCCAGTAAGTTTTGATAATGTTATGTTCATACAGTTGGTGAGCTTAGGAGGATATATTCAGAGATAATTTTACAACATAAGCAGTTGAGGGAGCCTGGAAACCAGGGGTGAAATGCTACCGGTTCGCACCGGTTCAGTAAAAAAAAAGCTACCAGTTCATCCAAACCGGTATTTCCGATGATCAGCTGTGCCACGCAATTTATATTCGCTTATATCCTGCTTTCTAGCAAATCTAAATCATGCCGCACAGCTGTTCCCCCCCTCGCTGTTCTACTTAACTTCAAACGGTTCCTTTTTCCATGCGAAGCGTGCGTTTGGCGCACACAGCAGTGCGCGGGCAGCAAACCGGTGGCAACCTGTGGAGGATTTCACCACTGCTGGAAACCACTTGACATCTTTTTTAAAAAAACCTCACTGATCAGTTATTAAACAATAAAGCATTCTGGGTCACTTTCATATGTTGAAAGTACTTGACATTAGAAACTAGTAAATTACTAAAACCAAATTAAATGTTTGACTAGTTGGAATCTAATGACTTAACATTTGGTGGGGGTGTATTTCCTATTTTCAGAAAAATTAAGAAAAATTAAAAATACATTCATGCTGGTTTATAACTGTAATAAATTTGAAAACATATACAGAAGAGCTAGTCTGGTGTAGTGATTTAAGGCACCAGGCTAGAAGCCACGAAATTATAACTTTTGATTTAGGCATGAACCTAGCAGGGTAATCTTGAGCCAATCATTCTCATAGTCCTAGGAAGAAGGCAATGGCAAACATTCAAATCTTGTCAAGAGATCTGCAAGGACTAATGCAGGTGGCTGCCAGGTGTCAATATTAACACAAAGATACAAACACACACACACACACACACACACACACACACACACCAATCCTAATCCATCATGGTTTGTATAATTTGGTTTATTTTTTTTAAAAAAAACCTTTTTAGTTGATTTAACTTTGACTTTATTGCTCAAGCGCCCTTAATAATGTCTCTTTAGAGACAGCCCTCAGTACAGTTCATAAACGAGTCATATTATTATTCTAAGCAAAATCCTTGTGAAAGCTTCCACAGGAAATACAATGCAGACAGAATGAAGTCAGTAATATTGCAGGCAGATGTCTATTTTCTTCCTTCCTGGATTATTGATATATGATTCTTTTTGTTGCATAATTTCTACAATGTATTTATGTAGAAATCTTCCACTGGACCAAGAAGTTAAGCATTTGGCAAAAATTGTGATAATTTTTCTTGCTTATTTTGGCACTAAGGTGCTTTTTTTTTCCTTTAGAAAACACTAAATAGTACATGTGGAATTTGCACAATTTTTCTTCCAAATTTTTGGGTCAGTGTTCTCTCAGCTACACCCCACTTCTCATATCCACTTACTTTATTCCTCCTTTCACTCAGCAGCTCAAGATATTGCATACAGTATTCTTTTCTCTTATTTTTTCCCCACAATCACCACCTTCTCAATGGGTTGGATTTAGAGATAGCACATGGCCAAAAATCACCGAGTGAGTTTCCATAAGTCAGAGTGGACCTAGACCTTGCCAGTGTCGCTTCAACATTTAACCACTATATTGCACTTCGTTCTCTCTCTCTCTCTTTTTTTTTTTTTTTTTTTGACCCTGCCTATCAATTCATTGTCACTTGTTCAGTCTTAGGTCTTATTCTTCATTAAAGTAAAATTGAAACGTATTTTGTAGTCATTACTAAAGGATTAATTTAAATCTGTAGAGATTTTATAGAACTAAAGCTTTCTTTGCCCACTAATTAATAGTGTGGTAAAAGCTATTTTCTGTGTTCTTTCTTCTCACCTGAAAAACTTCTCCAAAAGATTGAGGAATTTTCCAAAACACATGAACAAATATTTATTATTTTAGGCAAAATTACCCTGGATGTAACTGTATTGACTGCTGTGCAGTTAAGACCAACCTCTTTATATCTGAAGAAAAACAATTCTTGTTTCAATATTACAATGCTTGTGTGGATGCCCATGAAATCTGTATTGTTGCAGAAAATGTATGTTTGATATGCTGATATATCTGCCTATTTCATTGCACAGATAGTTCTTGTCTTGGCCAACACACAAATGGAACACATGCATATGATCACATAAACCATGTTTATGGTTGTTTGCAGCATCCTTTGGTCATGTGACTGTGATTTACAACTCTTTTCTTCCCCCCCACCCCCTTTTCTGGAAGCCAGCATTTACTTGAGGTTTCTGGCAAAAAACATACATTGCGGACAATGGGTTCACTTAACAACCAAAGCATTTGCTTAACAACCATACTGATTCACTTTAACGACTATTACTAAAATGTCATAAAATCAGTTCAGTCATATAATGACCCACTTAGTTTGGGCTCAATTACAGTTATAAGTCAAGGACTACCTGAAATAGTTTGTCACCAGACAGCATATTCAGTGGTCATATTACAGGTAGTTCTTGACTGACAACCACAATTGAGCCCCAGATTTCTGTTGTTAAGCAAGACAGTTAAGTGAGTTTTATAACTTTTTATTTATTAACCATTTTATAACTTTTCTTGCCACAGTTATAAAGTAAATCACTGCAGTTAAGTTAGTAACATGGTTGCTAAGTGAATCTGGCTCCCCCTTTGTCTTACCTCGTCAGAAGATTGCAAAAAGTGATCACATGACCCTGGGACACTGCAACTGTCATAAATACATGCCAATTGCCAAGCGTCTGAATTTTGGCCATATGACTGGAGATGCTGCGACTTTGTAAGCATGGAAAACGGTCATAAGCCACTTTTTTCAGTGCCATTGTAAATTTGAAACATCACTGAATGGTTGTTAGTCAAGGACAACATGTATACAACCCAGTTGAACTATCACTTATAAAATAGTGAATGTGTTTCTTTAAATACCTCTTATAGGATGCACAGACATCTAGAACATTAACTCTTATCTCAAAAGCAATTCAGACACTGGGAAGCTGGGGAAGTTTATCCAAAAGCAAGCTGGTAAGTATCACACTGAAATTACTTTAGTCTACTGGCATCTCTCTATAAAGATTTACTTCTATCTATTTTCCCTTTTTAGTCAAGCTTCAAGGAGACCTTTATGTGTGAATTTTTCAAAATGTTTCAAGAAGAGGAATACATTGAAATAGTCAAAAAGGTATTGTTTCCTTTATACATAATATTTGATTTTCTCAAAAAAAAAAAAAAATTCTCTAGCTTTCTTGGAAAACTAGAAAGTTTTACCATATCCAGCACAGGCTTCTCTATATGTTACATTTAAACTTCACTTGTTTTAGTAAAATACTTGGGAGGAATCTTTTAAAAATAAATACATAGTAAATGCAAAGGAAAAATGTAGAACAACTTTAAACTATTAAAATGTTCATTTTACTTAAAAATAAGTGTGTTTTAATGTTCTAAGTATTTGTTAATTTTTAAGATTCTGGGTAAAATTGGGAAAATAAATCCTATTATTCTAATATATTCTTCATATTCAGTTTTTAGATGAAGTGTCTTCCACGGAAAGTAAAGAACCAAGTGTCATGAATGAGCCATTGCATCTAAAAGAAGGGTAACTTAATACAAAGTACAATGTGCAAGGCTGTAATTGATTTTTTAAAAAATACATCAAACAAATATGTAAGATTTATGACACTTTATATTAGTTCCAGGCAGAATTGTAGGCTTTCATTTGCAACTACTTATGTGTTTGAAAAAGTTGCCCTGAGTGTTAAGGCTTTATGAAACAAGGGTTAAAATTTGTAGGGATTCCTATTGACCTAAATATAAAATATTTTGGTCCTAAGAATAAGATTGCTGTCCCCTACTCTTTTATTATCTCTATAAATCAAGTGTGGGCAAACATTTCAAGTGAGAATTGCCATTGTTTTATGCTGTTGAGAGGTATGAAGCCAGAAAATAAAAATTAACAAATAATTAAGGAGTTCAAAAATTATAGCCTTAAGAGAATATTTGTAGCTCACTGTTGAAATGAGAGCTCCTTGAGCTTGGTTATTTTCTTGTAGACATTTGATTATACAAACTAGGTAACACCATCAGTGTTAGTTGGTGTTAACACAAGCGCTTTCATGAACAATATCTGGAAGTGGTATAGGCATTACCTTGTTGACTTTTACTGTAGTTTAGAAGTCCGTGAAGTTATTTATAAATGGGGTCTGTCTATACAAGGATGTTCTTTCTTACAATAAAGGAAAATATAGCTGGTTTTCGACTTAACAACAGTTCATATAATAACTGTTCAAAGTTACAGTGGCACTAGAAAAAGTGACTTACGATCATTTTTCACACTTGCGACCATTGCAACGTCCTCATGGTGACATGATCAAAATCAGATCTTGGCAACTGACTCATATTCATGACAGTTGCAGTGTCCCAGGGCCATGTAATCATGTAATCATGACTTTCTGACAAGTGAAGTTGATGGGGAAGCCTGATTCACTTAACAATCGTGTTACTAACTAAACAACTTCAGTGATTCAGTTAACAATTATCACAAGAAAGGTCATAAAATGAGGCAAAATTCACTTACAAATGTCTCACTTAGCAACAGAAATGGGCTCAATTGTGGTCATAAGTCGAAGACTGTATGTCCAAAAAAATCTTCAAATTTTGTAAACATTACTTGTTTTATGTAGTAAATTATAGTAACTGTACCAATTAAATACTATTCTAGTTTATACCTGTGGTTTTTTTTACTATATTCAGTTTTTATTAATATTCCTAAATTAAGTTCCACAACAATTTTGGGTTTGTAGAAAAATTGTGCATTTTTAAAAAAACATTATGAGTGGTACAAACCTTGCATAAAATGTTAATCAAACTCCATACCCCAGTATTTACAAGTCAACTTTCCTACAACAAGAATAGAAAGCACAAAAAACAGTGTGAGAGGGGAGAAAAAGAGAAGAGGGCGAGAAACAAGAGAGTGCACAAGAGGAAAAGAAAAAAATATAGGAAAGAAACTGCATGGTATTTAGTTTAGTATGTCTTCATGCGGAATCAGGGAATCAGTCCTCAGTACTTCTTTATTCTGACCATTTGTGATAAGATCAGAAGTTAAATCCATTAATCTAACTTGTAAATTAATACACCCAGATAACCTATTAGAAAATTTGAAAATATCTGTGAAAAATGTCCTTGTATTTGTTTCACAGGGAGATGTTCAAAAGAGCACAAGGAAGAACTCGTATTGGAAAAAAGAATTTCAAGAAGCGTTGGTTCTGCCTTACAAGTAGAGAACTCACTTATCATAAGCAACAAGGTATTGTACTTTTTTTAAAATCTTAACCTTTCAAGTTATACAGCTTGACCTGATGGTAATAAACTGATTACATTCTTCAATTCCAATGGTTAAGAGTACATTATAACATTGTATTTGTTAAGTATAAACAAATAAGTAAAAGTACTCTTTTATGTTTTTAATTATGTAATTTTTCCAAATGTATTAAGTTTACAAAACTATTTGCCATTGGGCTTATGTTTGTGAGTTAATCAGGATACTGTAGACAAATGTATACTTTTGAGTCCGAGAAGCAAAAAATGAAATCTTGGATTCCTTTACCTGTAGGGTTATTCATTCATTCATTGTTGGGATTTGCAAGGGTGTCTGGTTAATGGATGCTGGGCAGCATATATGAAAAATCAAAACCTGTCAAAATCAAAATCCACAAAAATAATATAAAATCATAACAATTAACAGCAGACACACTCCCAGCAGAATACAGTCAGTTTACCATCCTGACCAGATGCTCCACCATCCTTATCTTTATCACATATAATGTGTTCCACCAGGATTTGTGTTTTGCGTTACCTTAAACAGTTAGGGTTTTATTTATAATTAAAGGACTTGCTATTTTTTTCGTAATCCAGATAAAGAACCTATATTCACCATTCCAGTCAAAAACATTCTTGCAGTAGAAAAACTTGATGAGGGTTCATTTAACAGGAAAAATGTAAGTAACTTTTGAAATAACAGTCAAGCATGAAAAAGTCTAAAATATTGCATAAAAGTGAGAACTTTAATGCCAGGATACAAAGCTCTATTCAAATTCTTGTTACATGTACTGAAAAAGCAGTTGTATGTTGATTTTGAACTACAAGGAGTCCTCAAGCTACAATCGCCATAGACCCCAAAATTGCAAAGGGAAACAGTTAAGTGATTTTACCCCATTTTACAACCTTTCTTGCCACAGTTGTTAAGTGAATCATCACAGTTGTTAAATTAGTAACACGGTTGTTAAATGAATCTGGTTTGCCCATTGACTTTGCTTGTCAGAAGATTGAAAGAAGATTGAAGAAACTCTGTCTGTTTTGGCCAGTAGAGGCACTGCGGGCCAGTCCTTTGCTATTTCCAGGCTGGCCCCGCGGGCCAGATGTAAGCACCCCACTGGCCGGATCCAGCTCACAGGTCTTGAGTTTGACACCCCCTGATCTAGGGTAAGAATTCCTATATTATAATTAGGTTTAATGATCCAGTTAAAAACATTAAAATATGTAACAATATAATTAGAACTACAGAATTCGAAGATACATTATAACCAACACAGAATTTAGCCACAGTAGTACTGATAATGCTAGGGTTAGAATAGAGTTTGGTTCATTATGAATGCTACTACATAAGAAGTGAAATAAGTGAATTCCACATATTAGAAATTTCAATGCAGCAATATGTGGACAGTGGTTTCAGTCTTCTCTGATTCCCAAAAGCAAACTTATTCCAGTAAGGTGAGTTTGGAGTATTTGCTCAATAGAAGCACTAATGGCAACAAATGTTGTGCCCAGACAAAGTCTTTCAACAACCTGGAAAAGGTGAGAAGTGTATTCCATTTAAAATCTAATGTTTGGGCTTTAAAAAGTTTTTAAAAGTGGCAAGAACTAACTCTCCACCATTAGAGAAAAAGAATGTCTAATGGCAGGAGAAAATTAGAATGCTGCCTGAAAGGCATAATTATGGTCCTTTCATGATCCTTTGATGTTGAAGACCACTACAAGATATTTAAAAGTGTCAAGAAGTTCAATCTCAATTCCTCTAAAAAATATGGTAAATCTGCATATTAGTGAGGCTTTATGGGATCCAAAAAGATACAACTATAAATAAATACTTCGTTAGAGGCTGGTGCTTTTCTTTGTAGGATGATTTATTTTTCATTAAATCAAGAACACAAGGAGGATGGGTGGTACTAAAAAGATAAATTTAGTAATCATTCTCTAATTCCTCAATGCCTGACTCCTATTTGTCATACCTATTAATTCAAGTTGTGGCAGAATTCTCTTCCCTGCATCTCTTCTTTATTGTACTAGAACAATTAGAGAGATATTACTTGCTCTCCTACTTTCTTTTTTCCTCTGCCTTGAGGTATTCTCAGGTGTCTGTAATCATGGAGGAAATTGGGCAGTCTATCAGCCTAGAAGCAAAAATGTGGATCATAACATCCCTCCTTTTCTGAGCAAATTGGAAGTTAATACATTAACCAGTATCTGTTACACCAAGGCAGCCATTTGGATAAGCATGCAGTCTACTGTTTTCGAAGTTTTTAAATAATACATAAACAAATAAGCATAAAAAATTGTGCTGAGTCTCTTTTTTTTTCTCCTCTAATTAAATTGTTGATTGTTTGAATGGCGTTGTTTTCTTTTTCAGATGTTTCAAGTAATACATGTTGAAAAACCACTCTATGTGCAGGCAAATAATTGTGTGGAGGCTAGTGAGTGGATAGAAGCTCTCTGTAGAGTGAGCAGATGCAACCAAAAGCGATTGAACATCTATCACCCATCTGCTTTTTTGAATGGAAATTGGCTTTGCTGTAAAGCCACATCAGAAAACACAGTGGGCTGTATGCCATGTACTGCGTAAGTAACATCTACAAGAAAAATAACATATGCATGTTTTGGAATAGAAATAATTTTGTTTACAGTATATTGCTGTAACTTAGGTTGCCTTCCTAATGACTAAAGGGAGATTCATATCAGAATTACACATGTGCTTGAGATTAACAAGTGAACATTATTAGATTTGAAAACGTATTAATATTTATGGCAACTTGTCATCAATTCTGATTATGAAACAACATAGATTATTAATCCTATAATATATGAATGTATTTAAGGTGCTATTTCGAAATGACTTTTTTTCTTTGCAACCTGAGTATATATCATTACAGTGCCCTTTTTTTCCTTCCTTTCTTCCTTCACCACTGCTTCCTAGGACCTTGGGCAATGATGGTTAACCTTTTTGGTGCCGAGTGCCCAAAGCGCGTGCGCACGAATGTACATGCACGTGCCAGAACCCCCAAAATGCAATGCGAGCAGCCCTGTGCATACTCCCTGCCGTGCATGCGCCCTGCCCCACAGCCCCCTGTTTGGCTTCCAGGTTGGTGCAGGAGGCTTTCCAGGCCCAAAATGGAGTGACAGGGGGCCACATAAGGCAATCCCCCGCATGCACGGCAAAGACCCAAAGACCAGATGGCCATCGGGAGGCATGCGTGCATGTACGGTACAGGTGGGCTAGGGCAATGGCTGGCATGCCTGCAGAGAGGGCTCTGTGTGCCACCTGTGGCACGCGTGCCATAGGTTCGCCATTACGGACCTAGGGCATCTCACAATAAAATCCACCAAAAACATATTATATTATTACTATAAAAATGCAATAAAAGTTTACTATAACTATAAAGTAAAAAAATTATATGGCACCCATAATACATGTATTGGTGGAAGCAAGGAGGATTTGCAAGGAGGGAGATATACTGAATGGATTTGGCATAAATTAGATTTAACAATATTTCTCATTTCAAGCTTTTGATATTTTGGGATTGATATTTCTTACTCTCTGTGTTTTATATACTGTTGCTTACTCAAAGCAACAATAAGATGGTTGTATGTGTATGTGCCTATCTTTCAATCTTATTCCTGGTGGTTCTTTTTATTAAAAAGATGGTTGATTGATGCTTGCTTAGTGAGCATTTCTATGTCTGAAGAGTTACAGAATAGAGAGTGGGATTTAATACTTTTCTTATTTTTAACCCTAATCTTACATTGTCTCAGCATCAAATAATATGAATGTTGTATACACAATTATTGCATGATATTAGGAATTAAATTGCAGTTGACTAGTTTCACAGATGGATTTGTTATAGCTTTATGGACTCTTTCAATTAATTCTGGTAGGGCATATATTAAGAATTCCTACCTATCATGATACAACTGTAAATATAAATGATCTAGAAGTTTTGCACATCTGCATTGCTTTTTTTTCTCTTTTATTTGTGTATGCTTTAATATATGACTAGTGATTCTCTAAAAATAACATTTTGTAAAATTTTGTATTTCTAATTGAAGAGGTGTACCTGCTGACATTCAGATAGAAATAGATGGAGATCGAGAAGCAGAGAGAATCTACTCAGTCTTTGCAATCAGTATGCCAAAACTCCAAAAAATGCAAGGTATGAAAGACTCATTTGTACAATCAGTTTTGTAATATTAATAGCTAGTATTAGCTATTGTTTAAATTGGTAATCCCATATCCATTCCAGATAATTTTCAAATATAATAGGTTGGCTCAAAACAAAAATCACGTCAGACAAAAATGATAGATTGCCAGGTTTTTCCCAGATATTCTCCTTCAGCCCCCAACACTATAGTACCCCATACCCATTTGGGAGTCCCTGGTCCTTGGAGGCTTTTTTAAAAGGATGTTGGGCTTTATCATGTATAAAGGAGAATGCAAAAATTGGCTTCTAGTAGACTTCTTTCTTGCCTTTGTTTGCATTCTATATATTGTAAACACAGTTGCTTCTTTCAAGTATTAGAGAAAAACTCTTGGCTTAAATTGAATTATTTGCTTTCAGTTACAGTGCATTCAATAAGTATTCAGACACCCTTCACTTTTATCAATTTTGTTATGCTGCAGCCTGATTCTACAGTTGATAAAATTCTTTTTTTCCCTCATTTTATTTTATTTATTTATTTTATTAAATTTGTATACCGCCCTTCTCCTACTGGACTCAGGGCGGTGCACAGCCAAAATAAAAACATCCCAATACAAAATTTAAAATTTGTTAAAAGAATTACACAACTTTGGCCTAAATTTAAAATCCCAACTAAAACCCATAGACAATTAAAAATCTAACATCTCAAAAAGGGGGGGAGGGGTTACGCCAGCCCTGCTTGGTGAAAAAGAAAGGTTTTTAGGGCACGGCAAAAAGCCCAGAGATCTGGTATCATACGTATCTCTGGGGGCAGGTCGTTCCAGAGGGCAGGTGTTGCCACAGAGAAGGCCCTCCCCCTGGGGGTCGCCAGCCGACACTGCCTGGCTGACGGCACCCTGAGGAGTCCCTCTCTGTGGGAGCGTACTGGCCGGTGGGAGGCTATCGGCGGCAGAAGGCGGTCCCGCAAATATCCAGGCCCAATGCCATGGAGCGCTTTAAAGGTGGTAACAAATACCTTGAAGCGCACCCGGAAGACCACCATCATTATCATTAATCTATAGGCATAATGACAAAGTGAAAACAGGATTTTAGAAATGTCTGTAAATTTATTTTCAAAAACTTGAATTATTACATTGGCATAAGTATTCAGACCCTTCACTCAGTACTTTGTTGAAGCACCTTTAGCAGCAATTATAGCATTGAGTCTTTTTGGGTATGACACGACAAACTTTGTACACCTGGATTGGGGGATTTTCTGCCATTTCTCCTTGCAAATCTTCTCAAGCTTAGTCACGTTAGATGACGACTGTCAGACAGCTATTTTCCGGTCCCTTCAGAAATGTTCAATAGGGTTCAAGACAGGGCTCTGGCTGGGCCACTCTAAGACATTCACAGAGTTGTCCCTAAGCCACTCCTATGTTGTCTTGGCTGTGTGCTTAGGATCGTTGTCATGTTGGAAAGTGAACCTTCAGCCTAGTCTGAGGTTCTGAGCATTGTGGAACAGGTTTTCATTGAGGATGTCCTGTTACTTTGCTCCAGTCAGCTTTCCCTCAACCCTGACCAGTCTCCCAATTCCTACTGCTGAAAAACACTCCCACAGTACAATGCTGCCACCACAATATTTCAGTGTTAGGATGATATTGGGCAGGTGATGAATGGTGCCTAGTTTCCTCCAGACATAACGTGCTCTTAGGAACCATCAGTGCAGCAGAAATTTTATTGTAGCCTTCCCCAGATCTGTGCCTTGCAATAATCCTGTCTGAGCTCTGCAGGCAGTTCTTTCGACCTCATGGTTTTTGCTCTGTTATAGTATGCATTTCAGCTGTGATGCCTTCTTTAGAGAGGTTTGTGCCTTTCCAAATCATGCCCAATGAATTTAATTTACCGTAGTTTGACTCCAATCAGGGTGTAGAATCATGTCAGCAACGATCAAGAGAAATGGGAGGCACCAGAGCTAAATTTCAGTGGTGTAGCTGAATAAAACTTAATGAACATCAAATACACTGCTCAAAAAAATAAAGGGAACACAAGCAAAAGACATCCGAGATCTGAATGAATGAAATAGCCTTATTAAATACTTTGTTCGTTACATACAGTAGTTTTGTGTTCCCTTTATTATTATTTTATTATTATTTATTATTTATTTAATTTGTATACCGCCCTTCTCCAACAGGACTCAGGGCGGTGAACAGCCACAGTAAAACATAACATATAAAATTTAAAAGCAGTTTAAAAACATTAAATAATTTGGCCTTCAATTTAAAACAACCCAATTAAAACCAATTTCAAATTAAAACCGCAAAGATGGGATCAAGCCAGCCCGGCTAGATGAAATAGATGTGTTTTCAGGGCCCGACGAAAAGTCCAGAGGTCTGGTATCATGCGTATCTCTGAGGGTAGGTCGTTCCAGAGGGCAGGTGCCGCCACAGAGAAGGCTCTCCCCTGTGGGTCACCAGCCAACATTGTCTGGCCGACGGCACCCTGAGGAGGCCCTCTCTGTGCAAGCGAACTGGCCGGTGGGAGGCTATTGGCGGCAGAAGGCGGTCTCGTAGATACCCCGGCCCTAAGCCAAGGAGCACTTTAGTTGTTTGAGCAGTGTATAAACTACTGTATGTAACGAACAAAGTATTTAATAAGGCTATTTCATTCATTCAGATCTCGGATGTCTTCTGCTTGTGTTCCCTTTATTTTTTTGAACAGTATATAATAACTCCCTCATTTTTGCAAAGGGTCTGAATACTTATGCCAATGTGATATTTCAGTTTTTTCTTTTTAATAAATTTACAGACATTTCTAAACTTCTGTTTTCACTTTGTGATTATGGGGTATTGAGTGTAGATTAATGAGAAAAAAATGAATTTCAATAACTGGAATTAAATTGCAGCATAACAAAATTGACAAAAGTGAAGGGGGTCTGAATACTTTCTGAATGCACTGTATTCAAGATATGATTCTCAAAGTATCCTGCCAGTGTACATCTCAATTACTGCATATGTGTTAATAAAGTAAACCCTACATATAATAAGCTAATACGTGGAAGGGAGAAGTCTCTGTTGAAGCTGAATCTCCATTATATCCAAAGAGGTTTTAATTTGAGCCTATCCATCCAACTGTAGCAATAGTGGAAGTGATGTTTGTGAATTTAAAGGCTCCAGTAGAACTAAGTCAAAAGGGTATTGTAAACATTCCCCAAGTAGCAAATATGGAACTGCAGAACCAAGGAGTGATTATATTTGATGTTCATTATTCGGGAACCAAGTTTTATCCAGTTGGGCTACTGCTTCTTTTATTGTGTACTTGAGGTTAGTTTTTATGCATTATATATAAAGTCTGATGATCCAAGGTCCATTAAATCAAGAAATTGTGTGATTCAGCGCCATCTCCTGGATATTCAGACTTGATAGAATTTACAGATTTATGAAAGGAGAATATAATAGTGATCCTTTTGATCCTTTTATATTTTTTCATGGAAAAGTTTGTACTTATCAGTCCAGATAACAATTAATTTAAATTGTTTTAATTTACACTGATGAATTAGTGAATTAACAAGAAACGGTATTCTGTTTTGCCCCCAAAATACCATTCTTCATTATTTTAATTAATCACATTTATGGCAAAACCTATGTCTGAAGATATAGAGCAGCAAAAGTTTGTTTCCTGAACATTTAAAGCTTCATAATACTCTAATGTATACTTATTTTTAGAGGCTTGTGGAAGTATAGCAGTCTACCAAGGTCCACAAAAAGAGCCAGATGATTATTCTAATTTCAAAATTGAGGATTCGGTAGCAACTTTTCAAACTCTTCAGCAAATAATATCAATTGTAGAACAATTGGACATACATCATGATAAGTATCGAGAAAAAAGATCATCTAGTGCTAAATATGGCAGTGAGTAAGTATTGTAAGCAATTCTACCATTACAACAGGCTTGTCCTTTAACAAACTGCAACTATATGTTAATGTAATTCTATGACCACATAGTCATCTAATGCATTATGTATTGTTCAAGATAACTTACCAAGATAAATCATGACAATAGGTTTTGGTTGTGAAAGATAGTTCAACCAAACGTTAACATATCATTATTTACTTTATCTTTAACACAGATGAATTGCAATCAGTTCAAATTTGGGGGCAAGTGATTAGAAATCAAGCAAGTGGATTTTGTCCTGCCCTGTACAACATATTAGAAGATGTAATTTGGGAAGAAAGTTAATTCTGAAGCATAATGACAAATTTGCCACAATAAAATGAGCATATATCACAACTAAACGCAATCCCTATCAATACCCACCTAATTTTAATTGAATATGACTAGTTTTGGGGATGCAATGTGTTTAGAACTCGAAATTATCTCAGGGGGAAGTTCAGATGGGCAGTTAAGATCACAACCTTCATTCTGCAAATCTTAATACAGTAAAACTTTGATTTAATGGACTAATTGGGAGAGGAAGTGTTCAATATTTCCAACTGTTAAATATGAAAATACATTATTTGCACTTGTTTTCTCTTTTTCATGGGGATGTCATTATGCAAATTATATAAACACTCAGGTTTTGTAAAAGTAAAGTGGTACTGAATTAAATTTAAATCCCTCATCCAGATTGTGTACTGTAGAATGCAGAAGTTTTCTTTATTTGTGGGAGATATCCAGGTGGATTTAAGTCTGCTCAATGGAGATCAGTAAGATTGAAATTTTATTGTCAGAAAACACAGCACTAATTGTAAGTGAAAAATAATTTTTAACTTGCTGTTTCTAACAAATAATTAGATAAGGTTCTTTTTTTTCTTTTATAGAGAAAACCCAATTGTTGCTAAAATTTCCTAACCAAAGGCACTTCAATAGAGATGGATTTTGAAAGAAAGGAATTGGAATAATTTTCACTGTTTAATAACAAACTGCTTTTATGATCATTCAGTGAATTTAAGAATATACATTTCCTGCAAAATAGCTGCATTCACAAGCTTATTTAATATTTAACAATGGAAAGAACAATGTGGAATCAGATTTCTGCAGGGATAAGGGAAAACGTACCCATATTGTTTAAAGAACCTAACATACAAAAATGTAAGTAAACAAGGTATCTAAAGCTGGGAAGATCTTCTAAAGAAATAAGCTTTCTAAGAAAGAAATCAACTATCACCTTCAGTTGGAATTTTATCTGCCAGGATAATCATCAGCTTCTGTGACTATCACTATTATCTGGACAAAGATATTCTGACAGGCGGCAAAAGAATTTGAAGCTTTACATTCAGCGCACAGTCACTTTTAAAACTTTCTTTCTTAATCTACAGTATAAATGTTGTTTTTAAAAAGGAACAAAATGATGGTACTTTTTCAAAATGTGCATTGACAATTAACAAAGTTATGTTATTTAAGGTGTCACTGAAGCAGGACAAGTCAGGGAATCTATATGTCTTGTTTACAATTGGAGTGAATAGTGAAAGATGTGATATGGAACAATTGTGTTTTTCTTTTTGAAATAACTATTAGTATTTTTAGTGATTGGGTTGGGGTTGGGGGAGGAGAATATATGCTGTTCAGGTAATACTGTAGCTGAATACCATGTGGCATATCATTAGTAATACTTTTTTCAAAAATGCCTAAAGGTAGATGATATACAGTGAACATTGCCATACCCAATTGTAACTAGCTCTTTTTGAAAGTCACTCCAAGCACTTTACATATCTGGTTACCCCCAGATTATAATTCTAGATACTTTATAGTATCTAATCATTATGATCAGTTGAATGATCAGTACTGTGGCTTAAAACCATACTTTTATGAAATTTTATATCTAGGATATTTTTTACTTGCCAAGTAAAGTTTTGAACTAAACTTTACTTTTAGAAACTCTTAAACATGCCTTGTTCTATTTGTACCTATAGACTGATAAAAAGACTGGTATATAATAAATATGAACAAACTAATACTTGGGAGAAGAAAAGGCTAAGTTTTTTAAATCAGTATTATATGACGTTATCAGAAATCAAGCTTAACTCAAAAGAAACTTTACCTTTTCTTTATTGAATGTGGTACTACAGAAAACTCACCTTGGGAGCAATTTATTAAGCACTATAAAAATCAGTGTATTTCCACTGAAGTTAACATTCATGATTATCTGTTTATTGGTCCCCTTACCTTTTAATACTTCTGGTTTACTATTATTTGCCACCATTAGGACTGCTTGCATTGTCTAATAGAAATATAAAATAAGGACATTTAAAAGATAAAACTGGCTTAAATACAGTGGTGGGATTCAGCCAGTTTACACTACTTGGGGAGAACCGGTTGTTAACTTTCTGAGCAGTTTGGTGAACTGGTTGTTGGAAGAAATCATTAGGGCAGAGAGCCAGTTGTTAAATTATTTGAATCCCATCACTGCTTAAATACTACATGCTTGTAATGGTATGCTAAGATAATAAGAGAGCTTGCCATTAAAGTAAATAGTCCGATCCTAAGACTGAACTAACCTCTAAATTAAATGTACCTAAATAGAACTTATTTTTCCCAATAGCTGGTATCCATGCCTTATCACTAAATGTTTTTGAGGCATAGGTACAAATATTTATTAAACAAGCTCACTGGATATATATAAATCTATCAATGCAGATGGTGCACTTGGGGTAAAATGTAAGGGAAACTGTAATAATTTAGTGACAGAATGAATGACACAGATTGTATAACACAATCATTACCACAAATTATAACTGGTAAATGCAAAATAAAATGCAAGTGTGATGTAGAGGACTCATAACAGAAAATTGTGTCTGTGTAGTCACCTACGTTGAAGCGTGAACATCTTTTATGCAAAATATCAGAAAAATATGCTTCCATTCCTTTAATAAATTATATTTCCAAAGTTAAAATACAAATTTCCACAAAAAAAGGGAAACAACAGCAAAGCAACTAAACAAAAAAGTGCATTAAAAAAAACCATGCACATATATGGTCACCCTAGTTGATTACTGATAAATATATTTCAACAATAATAATTTCCCCCCTTGCAAAATAGGCCTACTGTTTATAAACTTCTACAGTTCTATTTGCCCGACTAATTTGATCTGCCAACTATTTACCATTAAAAAAGTTATCAGGTAACTTATCAGGTAAACTCAACAATAAAAGTAAACTTCAGATACTCTTAACAATATATTCTTGTATTTCGCACACAGAAAGTAAACAACATCTTCTAATCTACCATAAACTACGGCAATCATTATCTCTGATCTGTCCAGGATCAAATCAATCTTCGACTGATTCTTTTCCTTAAAATTATAAGCATTAAAATATGCTTTCATTCCTGTGCCTACATATACATACATAAACTTTAATACATTTGGAAATTGCAAATTATGTTTTAATATAAGAAAAACATGAAAAATATCAATTTTATACATAATTTAATCTTTGAATTTAAAAAAGAAAGTGGATCCTTGACGAAGTATTACATTTTCACAGATAATTCTGAATTTTATCATCTGTGGAAGGAAAAATCAAGAGATTCACCCACAGAAATTCTCCACATCTATCACCAGGCTTCCCTTTTCTAGACTGTCAAATAGGAAACAGCCATGAGTCACCCGAAAATATTCTAGATTTATAATTTATCAGTCTAAGAACTATTTTATACCTGTTTACAGCATTTGACAGTAAGAAAAACATTATTTCCTTCCTGGATTATACCAAATCAATAGGGTATAAGTAAATGTGAATTCCTCCACCCTGAATTACTCCTATAACACCAATTTAAGATTGTTCTATTGAAATATTTATACAATAGAAATGAAAGCTTTATTTTGTTCTGAAAAATCTAACATTTGAATAATAAACAGAAATAATTTACAATCATTGGAACTGCATTTTGTGTCTCTGTTTAGCGGGATTTTTCAATTAGATATTTCTGTGTAACTGTCATACAGGGATGTTGTGTACAGAAGCTCAACCAGCCAGTTGCTAAATATCTTTTCCACCTCAAATAGCTAATATGCTATTGGTTTTTAGTGTATGGGAGAGGCTAAATTGACTTCCCCCATAAGTATTTATCTAAAAATGTTCATATATTTATGTTGGGGTTTCCTCAGTCCTGTATCTGTGTGTGTGGAAGATCACCGTTTGACATCAATATATATGATTGAATATATCATATTGAGACTTTTAGGCAATCAATGTATAGTTACGAATATAGTTACAGATATTTGAATATTTGCTTATATGCTGAATTACAGCATTACTTTGATCATCACTGTGTCATTCATTCTGTTCTAATATTAGTTGAACTAAGCTCTATTCGTGGTATTTTAGTAACCACATAATTGTAAGATGCTACTTACCATTATTGGTATTCATTCCACTTAACCCTTTTGCTTTCCAATCACAGCTATTCCCTTTTTTATAATAGGACTTGCAGAGAGTATACCAATATCATTTCAGAAAGCATGACATCTGGTATTGAAGATTTCATTCTGCAAATAGTATTAAAAGATGGTACATTTATAATAGTTATCATTAAAGAAAATAGAACTATGTTAGTTTAGGTATTGTTCCCTACACCTATCTATCAACTTTATGAAGTAATTGTTGAGGGCAATCATTGGGAAGGATTTCTAGAGAGACAGAGATGAAGAGAAAGGACCATGAAGATACTCTCAAGACATCCTTTGACTAGACTCTGCTCTATCACCTACCAAAGGTCTAGTTCCACCAACCAGCTGCCCTGTAGGAAGGATACAAGGATCTTTTTTTACAATTTTTTATTTGCTTTTTTGTTTATGGTTTTTGATAACTGCTTGCAAACTGCCTTGTAAAATATTTATCTTGGAAGTCAGATTATAAATAATTGTCATGAGAAATAGTTTTATCCTACCAAAATCGTGATTGATTTTTGGGCTTTGTGCAGGCTTCATGCTTGTGGATTGGTTCATATATTAACTTTGTGCTGAATCAGCGTTATCGTTAATATTTTCCCCTTGCAAATGATCTTGTGTTTTCTATCTTCTCAAACTTGAGGATTTATTTTGTGTTTATTTTCCTAGCCTTTTTTTCCTAGCTTTCAGATTATAGTTAGCCAAACGTGTTTTCTATTTTACATCTCAGCATTGCAATTAATCCTCCCTGTTTGTCCATAAATTCCAGTCTCTTAGTAAGCTGCAAAATGCTGGAGAGATCCTTATACAGTGAAAGACAGGACATTCACAGATACTCTGTGACCATCATGACTAAAACAACACTCTGCCGAAGTGTATTTCACCAAAATTGTCTCCTCTGAAATAAAATTTGAAAGCAAATTATTTTAAATTGAATTGGAACAGAAAGGGAAACATCAGAATTTTCAACATGGTTTTAATATAGTGATAAATGAAATGTTTATTTTGTAATTGGATTGCAATGGGTTGCCCACTATTCACAGAATCTAGCACACATCTCATACAATTATTTTTTCCGTTTTTTATCAGAATTCCTCATTGCAAATTCATTAGGTTATTGAGCAAATAATGTACACTATCCTTATTTTTGTATGATACCTTTTTTGTATTAAAGGACTTCCATGGCTATCTGTTTGTTCTCTCAGGGATGGGTGCACAGCAGTAACATCTGAAGCATATTGTCCTTAAAGTCTTCATTCCAAATTTAACTACGGGTTTACATTGCTCTTTTACAAATATCAATTTGACCTTACTGGCCCAGAAAATCTTAATTCACATTCAATAATTATTTTCATTTGACAATTATGTTCATCTGACAATCTAGATTTATAATTATTACAGGAATAAAAGCACTTTAAAAACAGAAGGTACCATATTGTGCCAATAAAATTTTGAGGCAGTGAAAATCAACACAGCAGCACTGAATTAGTTTAAATTTCCATATACCATATCAGTGTTGATAGAAACATAACCAAGTGCCAGAGATAAATTCAGATCTGCCCATGTAATTCTTTTTGTCAATTGTATATTTCCTATGCAGTAGAAAGTCCTACATTATATTTTGTACAAATAGGTGAGAACTATTGAAAGGAGTTTCTATTTGAAGTAGTCGTAAGTAGTGTCTGTTCACTACTTAGCTTTGATTGACAATGTAAATTTAACAGTATTTTAATGATGGTATATTGAATATTAATGATGGTATATATATATATATATATATATATATATATATATATATATATTGTTTTATTTAAAGTTTATTTTCTTAAAGTATTAAAGTATAATAGAATTGTTTGAAACTTGTCTATTGCACTTTATTTTAGTAGTTCATTTCTTAAGTATATAAAATGTAAATGAAATTTCTTTGCAGAGATGTTTAAAATCAATAGTTTTACCACTGAAATCAAATTACATAAATATATTCACTAAACTGTTAAATGATAAAGTGTTTTGCCAAAACATAACTTTATGCAATTTAAGTGGAACAGGCAAAATAAGATAAATTGGGATTTTATTCTTGTAACCATCAAGTTTACTTTAAAATGGGTATTATTTTGTACAAGTAATAATTTTACAAAATGCAATTAACAGGTGCAAAGTAAACATTTATTTCCTTAACAAAATACGTATCTTCAAGAATATAGTTTTAAAACTTATATTCCTACTAATACAAAGGAAGAGATAAGAGAAATACTTGAGATTTGCAGTGCTCGTATACCACTGTCATACAAACACAATTTTACCACATTTACAAACATCAATTTAATAAACACTATTTAAATTTGGGCTCAGAAGATTACATCTCGTTATTGAAGATATTCAGCAATATTGAAGATGATTTGTGATTTAAAGTGTTCCTGTTGCAGTAAATAGTACTTATTTAATTAGACAAGGATCTCATTAGGTATAACAACATATCAAGTTCAGGGGTGTAGTTGTTGCCCTCCGAGCACATAGTCCCATGCCCATAATTACCTTGTCAATTACTTTCAAGTACAGAATTCTGAATGTTACTGAAGCAGCATGAGATGTCACCATGCGAGGCCAATTGCCATTTGCTTCAACAACAGCATCAAATATCACCATTTAACCTTTACTCTGTTCACAAACTATTTGCTCAGTGATTTATTAAATTTGGTTCAATTAGTTAATTGAACATTAAATATTACAATTAAAAAGCCAAGTATTCCAGTATGTGAATGTCTGGAATACTTGGCTTTTTAATTGTAATATTTTCAGTGTTCTAAAACATCTTCCAGTCACTGCAAATACTTGTATGTAACAGATTGTTCTAGCTGGATGGATAATGGGATCTGAAAATAACATGAGGCTTCAAGTATACTTGGATAACTTGTCATAATAAACAAGAATTTTGTTGTTTTATTGCTTCCATCCTCTATATCTTTTCTTTCTTTATCTTTTATTTGATTTATATACCGCCCTACTCCCGAAGGACTCAGGGCGGTGAACAGCCAACAATAAAATACATATATACAAAATTTAAAAAGCAGAGATAAAATCGAATTAAATAGTTTGGCTCAGACAAATTTAAAACCCCAATCAATTTAAAACAAATTTAAACTTTGAATATTAAAAATACTAAAAAATATTAAAAATTAAAAATGTTTAAAAAGAGGGAGAAAGTTAGGCCAGGCCCGCCTGGTGAAATAAAAAGGTCTTTAGAGCGCGGTGGAAGGTGCGCAGATCCGGGATCCTCTGTATCTCCGGGGGGAGCTCGTTCCAGATAGTAGGTGCCCCCACAGAGAAGGCTCTCCCCCTGGGCGCCGCCAGTCGACATTGTTTGGCCGATGGCACCCGGAGGAGCCCCTCTCTATGAGAGCGTACCGGCCGGTGGGAGGCTATTGGTGGTAGTAGGCAGTCCCGCAAGTACCCAGGTCCTGAGCCATGGAGCGCTTTAAAGGTGATAACCAAAACCTTGAAGCGCACCCGGAAGACCACCGGGAGCCAGTGCAGCTCGCGTAGGAGGGATGTTACATGGGAACGCCATGTCGCTCTCATTACCACCCGCGCGGCCGCACCCTGCGCCAGTTGGACCCTCTGGGTGCTCCTCAAGGGGAGCCCCATGTAGAAAGCATTACAATAGTCCAGGCGGGAGGTGACGAGGGCATGAGTGACCGTGCGTAAGGAGTCCCGATCCAGAAAGGGACGCAACTGGCGAATCAGGCGAACCTGATGAAAAATCCTCCAGGTCACAGCCGTCAAGTGCTCTTCTAAAGACAGCTGTGAATCCAGGAGGACGCCCAAGTTGCGCGCCCTCTCCATTGGGGCCAATGATTCACCCCCAATAGTCAGTGATGGCACCAACTGACTATATCGGGACGTCGGAAACCACAGCCACTCGGTCTTGGATGGGTTGAGCCTGAGCCTATTCCTCTCCATCCAGATCCGCACGGCCTCCAGGCACCGGGACATCACTTCAAGGGCATCGTTGGGGTGGTCTGGGGTGGAGATGTACAGCTGGGTGTCATCAGCGTACTGGTGGTACTTCACCCCGAAACCACAGATGATCTCGCCCAGCGGCTTCACATAAATGTTACGTTATAGTTTCCCAAAGGGTCAATATAGACCATCTCAAGGGTCGATGGGACTATCCCATTGGTGGTGTTATTCGTGAAACTTCATGAAGGGGTCAATGAACTGAATAGTTTGGGGAAGTCTATGTATTTTATCTAACCATCTGTAATTGCTCTTTGGAATTATTGAAGGCTAAATATTCCAACTGAATTCCGGGTTTGTGGTCATTCAAAAAGTTGTGAGGGAAAGATACCAAAGATACTAAAGCTTTAAAATATTTGGAGGGAATTGTACAGATGGAAAATATAAAATTGTTAGGTTACAGGAAAAAGCTATTCATAATAACTTAAAGGACTTATTCAGGGGAAGAACTGGATGGGGAAATTATAGCCAGGAATATTTTATTTTGCCAAAACTGAGTCTACAACAGCAACAAATCTCTCTAAGGTCTTTAGCTTCCTGGTACCTTAAATATTGAAATAAGTGATGGGAACTTTAGGAAATAGTTTTCAAAGGTCCCTGTGTTCATTCCACGTCAATGAATTTTGTATTTGAGATGTTCTTACACACGTTAGGTCATTTGTTCCAACAGAGCCTGTTATAAATCTGACTAATGAGAATTCATTAGTTTTAGATAGGATGGGAGAAAATCTAATGCATTTTGCTATTTGCATTAGTGAGGCACTATTTTGGTACCACTTTAAACAGATTTCTTGTAGAAATAAGCTTCAAGATATGTGATCAGACCGGATTTTGAATTAAGGAGGAACTTTTTAGCTCCTGCATTATTGGGATGCAACTAGTCTAAACTGTTTTGATTGGGACTTGCTGGTGAATTAATATTAGTGGCACATATAATTCAAATTGGCATTTAGGAAGTTTTAAGAATGTGGAACTGATGTTCCATTGAACAGATATGGAGCTAAAGTCAAACCATGGATATGTTTTTAGTAAAGCTATATTGTTAAGAAAATCAGCAGTAGCAAATAGGCCATAAGTATCTATCTTTCTTTCCTCCAACATGACCATTAGAAGATGGAAAGAATCTGTTTCTGGGTTATAAAATGAAAAACCACACATTTTTCATTATATTTTAACAGGTAAGTATGATTAGTTTAGCTGTGATTTGTAGAAGCATACCCAAATCATAAACAACAGTTTGACTTGTCCAAATATAACAAAGTAACCTGAACAGGCAACTATTTTCAGCCAAGAGCCATACTGTCTAAGGAGGATGAGATTAAGTTGGTTTAAGATGGTCCTGTGAGATTTTCTATGGCTTATAGCTTAGTATACAAATAGCTTTGGATAAGAAAAGAAAGCAAATCATTTCATGTACATCAATTGTTCAGTTTACCTCATCCTCGAAACTAATTATTCACTCATTTTTTAATTAAAAAATTAGATTACTTACTATGCACTTTATAATCTGCTACACTTTAGATTTCAAGTAAAATTCCACTGAATGGAGAACACTAGAATCCGATGCTAAATCCATTAAATGTTCAACAATTTCATTAATAATCATTTAAGAATTAAAGTATATGAAATCAATTCTTTGTAAATTTTGAATCTTTGGCAAGAATTCTGTCTAGTAGTGAAGCTCTGTTCTTATCTGTATGATAGCCATGGCAACTAATGCATACATTTCAGCTCTAGTTTTGCATAGCAGTGAATAATATACAGTAACTCTTACAGCAAGCTCAGGCCATATATACTTCAAGAAAAAAAAATCAGAATACTGAAGATACTGATTCCCATGTCACCAGATGACTTCTCTCAGTAAGCTTTATAGATATGTTAAATAGGAAGGGAGAGAGACCTATGTTTTCATTGCAGTTGTGAAGGATGTGTGTGTGTGTTTTATTTTTATAATTATAATGTACACTGAAGATGGCATTTAATTTCGTTGTACGAGGTGCAATGACAATAAAGTAAACTAAATTAAACAGTTCCCTCCCAGCCTTTCTGGTGTGAAGTGTTTAGATACAGAAGACTTTAAAAGTATAGATCAAGCTAGATTCAGATTTTCAAAATGCTTTTCTCTGCTTAGGTCAGGAAGAGACAACCACATGGTATGGATCATTTACTAAGTCCCTGCCACTTTCAAGCATCTGGGGGGATGGGTAAAGGGTAGAACTTTCAATTATCTCCAAAACCAGATAATGAAATGGACTCCGTAAGAAGCCAGCTATCTCAAGAAAATGTTGATGAAAAAAAAGAGCATATTGATTTGACCTCTCTACAATCAAGCCACATCAGTGTACTTCTTTCTTATTGGTTGCTCACTTTTGTATTCAGTCTACATTTCTTCTTCATGCCTTCATTCTTAATCCTCTTTTCTTATATTCCCACATTTTTGTAACCCATTCCCAATGCATTTCACCGGTTGTTTTCATGACATTCCAAATTCTCACTTCCAAATAATAACATGGACACAGAAAGGTCTCTTCAAGGCTTTTGGCAAACATTCATTTTGCATAACAGAACAGATTAAACTCACTGCCTTTTCATTACCATTTTCACATATTAAAATTATTTTCTCATCTTTAGTAAATGTTGTACAAGTTTTTTTCTACTTCATTTTTATAAATTGCAACTGGTCTTTGGTGCATTAACATTCAGGTCCACACATTTCGTTATACCACACAACCTAATATTTATTGCTTATTCAGGTTCTCAGTCAACAACAGTATCATCTGCACACTGCACATTCTTGCTCTTAGCAACACACCTCTAATCTAACAGCAGCACTGCTTATACATTTATCCATAAATATGTTAAATAATCAAGGGAACAATACATATTCTTGTCTTACTCTCCACATGCTAAACCATTTACTAGGCATTTACTTTTTAACAGGCTTTACTTCAATTATATCACATTGAGCAAACACTGCACTTCTATTTGTGCAAAACACTCCAAATGAAAATTATTAGCTTTATCATATTTCACATTTTGACACACAGAATTACTGTTAGCAGCCATTCAATCTGAAGCAAAGTTCATTCCATCTGGCTTGGTTTAAAGTAGGTGTAATGATAATCTAATTGTTACCCTTCTATATCTGTAATGCCTGACCCACTGAGTAATAATGGCCTTTGTTTTCTTTGCCTTCGAGTTAGACTTGACTCCTGGCAACTGCATAGACAATTTTAGAAGTTAGCAGGCAAACTTATTCCTCAAGGAAAAAAACAGTCCAGATTCCTTTGGAAGAAAAAGGCATCTTTGAGACAACTATGACCTGGATGACTGAGACTCTCCACAGACATTTGTAGGCAACAGTTTCTGAAGTGATTTGCCATTGTCTTCTTCCTAAGGCTGAGAAAAAACGTTTAGCCCAAATCACTCATGCAAAGATTAGCTTCCCTACTTTTAGGCTAATGTTTAACCACTAGATCAAACTATTTTTTAACAAGATAACTTCTAATATATCATTTTCTTTTAGCTTTCCCCCCCGTACTTATATTTTATAGTATTTTAAATCATAAACCACTTTATCTCAGAAATGAGGTATACATTAAATTATTACAAGTATAATTTGATTTGAGATGGCTGACAGTTTAAGATAAAATTCAGTTAAATAAATAATACCTCTCAGACTAACAAGAGGAACAGCATTTGTATGAACGGGTGTGGCATATATTTTATCCAGGTACTAAATTTGAACTAGGCTGAAGATGGAAGAAGAAACTAGCTTGATTCAATCAGTCTTCCCTTAAAAATGAATATTAGTGTTAGAAATGTCAGTCTTTAGTGCAGGGATGTCAAACTCAAGGCCCAAGGGCTGAATCGGCCCACGAGGTGCTTAGATCTAGCCCACGGAGCCACCCAGGAAACAGCAAAGGACCTGCTGCGGTGCCTCTGCCAGTGAAAACAGAGCTCGGGAGGGCCACATGCAGCCCTCCCTAGCTCCCTTTTTGCTGGCAGAGGGTTGCAGAAGGCCGTCATGGCCAAAAACGGAGCTTGGGAGCCCATTTTCACTGGAAGAGCACTTGGGCCACCACAGATGCCCCAAAACAAGTGATGTTGACATGGCCACACCCACCCTGGCCATGCCCACCCGGCCCCACAAGTTCAAACACAACTCTGATGCGGCCCTCAATGACATCGAGTTTGACATCCCTGCTTCAGTGCATTGAATACGCAACTTAACCGTGGATTAGAATTTTTATAAAAATAAAAGCATAGCAATATGCTGTATGTGTATGATTTTATACACATACTGGGTTTTTTGTTTGTTTTAATTTGATTTATATGCCGCCCTTCTCCGGAGACTCAGGGCGGCTTACAATGTGTTAAGCAATAGCCTTCATACTTTTGTATATTTATACAAAGTCAGCTTATTGCCCCCACAAACTGGGTCCTCATTTTACCTACCTTAGAAAGGATGGAAGGCTGAGTCAACCTTGAGCCTGGTGAGATTCGAACTTACAGTAATTGCAGACAGCTGGTGTTAATCACAATGCTTTTAGTCTGCTGAGCCACCAGGCCCTTTATTTAATCTTCAACTGCCAATGCTATACTGGGTTAATCTTCAACTGCCAATGCTATACAGCAGCTCATTAGAATCTGCATATATATTATTTGTTTTATGAGCAGTCAAATATTATAAAGTCTACATGCACTTTCTGAAGAAATTAGATTGAAATGAATACCCTCATGATGTACAGTATATATTAAGAAACATGTCCTGTTATAAAATGTTTTCAGTAAGATTTACCTTATAGTTTTTTTTTAATAGTTTCATTGATATGTAATACTTTTGCAGGCTATATTTAACAGATTAAGAATACATATATAATTGCCTGGGGGAAAATGCATTGCATTTCAAGTTATGCTTTTCCAAATTTTTCTGTGTTTCTTGCTCATATTGTTTATATATGCATAAACAATATACTGAAAAATTGTCATACCTCTATGAGCCCTATTTTCTTTTTTAATTCGAAGCTAGGCTCTTCTATTGCCAGGAATGCAATCAGGACAATTAAAAATGCTTTGATGAAATGATTCTTTTCTGGTATAAAGACCACATCACATTTTAAAAGTCTCACCGGCATCTTAACTTTTTTACTGTTCAATTGTGTCTGATTCTTGGAGACTGCCTGGACAAGTCGCTGCCCTTTCTTGACAAGGTTTTTCAGAAGTGGCTTGCCATTGCCTCTTTTCTAGGTGGCTTTGTGCCTAAGGCAGAACTATAACTCCCAGTCTTGCAGTTTCTAGTCTGATGACTTAGCCATTGCATCAATCTGGCTTTCACAGTTTTAATTTACTTTAGTTGGAATTAATATGCATCTAAATATCAGTACGTTTGCAGGATATTATGAAACTATCTACCACACATTTGAATACATTCTTGATGGCATTTGGATGCTTGTGTCCATTACCCAGTATATAAAGAAGGAATTTCATCCAAATAAAGTTTTTAACATGATTCTTAGTAATGTTTATGTGAATTATGATAATTATGTACCTGGGGATGAAAACATGCTAAAGATTTAGTAGATCTGTTCCGTCTTTTCTATTCATCTCTATCACTTTTGTAATGGTTTGGCAAGATCACAGTGGACAAAAGTAATTTCTTCAGATGGTGGTTTTAAAATTTCTACCTACACATATTAGATGTGTGAAATTCTTGTATGTTCTTAAGATTAGAAGTATCTATGCATGAGTCTTTTGCACTCTTTTTGTTTCTGTATAAATATGATTATGGGAGTTCTCATTATTATCTTGAGAAGCATAATCTGGATGGACAGAAAATTTTACAAAAAACATCAATGCAAATGGTTGGAACTCAAGTACCTCTTCTTCTCCAACACAACCATAAAGGAGACCTCATGTACTCCTCTGAATAGGTTAGGAATGACAGCTGATGAGTCTGGGATTTTTGCTGCTGGCTACAAGGAAAAGAAAATCATTGCAGAATCATTTCTTATTCAGAACTGTCTGTTATCCATAAAGTATAAAAGGACATAGAATTCCACACACAAAAAATTTAAAAAGGAATTTCGGTGTGTACTATGAGGATTTTCTCTTGAGCCCAGTTCCCTGCAGTACTCTAAAAGCCACTGAAAATCTACCAGACAGAGGAAAAAAGCTTCATAATGATTCATTAAGATATAGGCATGATCATAATTCTGGTCTAGCAGCCCTGGTGTCTAGTAGCCATTCTGGTCTAGGAGCCTTGGTGGCACAGTAGTTAGAATGCAGTATTGCAGGCTAACTCTTCCCACAGTCTGGAGTTTGATCCTGACTCGTTCAAAGTTGACTCAACCTTCCATCCTTCTGAGGTTGGTAAAATGAGGGCCCAGATTGTTGGGGACAATATGCTGACATTGTAAACCATTCAGAGAATACTGGAAAATACTATGGAGCGGTATATAAGTCTAAGTGCTATTGTTAGCATGTTTCACCAAATAACAGTATTTTGGCAATGGAGCAATATATGTATTCCCATAAGATCCCTTATATGTATTGGTCAAGGTAATGCTGCATTGTTGCAAGAATTGCATCTGCTGAAGAACAGTTATCATAGGAGTGTCCAATTCTCATAAACAGTTAAATTGATGACAAAGTACAATATTGAACAAGAGATGTGCACTCAGGCTGCTACTTCAGAAAAATGTCTGATTGAAGCTACTATCACTACTACTACTACCGTGTTTCCCTGAAAATAAGACCCTGTCTTATATTTTTTTGAACCTTGAAATAAGCGCTTGGCCTTATTGCCATGCGCTCAAAAGCCCGATTGGGCTTATTATCAGAGAATGTTTTATTTTGAGAGAAACAGGGTAGTATTCTTCATGAGATGCCACTGCTGGCTTTTGGGAACTGGAATTTGGGTCCTGCTTTCAAGTTTATTATTTATTTATTTATTTATCGGACTTATATGCCGCCCTTTCTCCACAAGGACTCAGGGCTGCTGACAGCAATAAGCAGCAAGTCCAAATTAAAATTCAAACAATAAAAGAATCTAAAATTCCCATTAAAACCCCTTCAGTCCAGGCCAGCCTGGCGAAACAACCATGTTTTAAGGTCACGGCAAAAAAAGCGAAGGTCGGGGACCACCCAGAGCTCCAAGGGGAGCCGATTCCAGAGGGTAGGTGCGCCTACAGAGAAGGCTCGCTCTCTAGGGGCTGTCAGCCGACATTGCTTGGCCGACGGAACCCCAAGTAGGCCCTCTCTGTGTGAGTGCACTGGGTGATGGAGCTGTTGCTGGCTGCAGGTGATCCGCCAGATACCCCGGGCCTAAGCCATGTAGGGCTTTATAGGTAATCACCAACACCTTGAACCTTACCCAGAGGGCAACCGGTAGCCAGTGCAGGTCACGCAGGAGGGGTGTGACATGGGAGCATCAGGACACTCCCATCACTACCCGCGCGGCCGCATTCTGCACCAGCTGAAGCCTCCGAGTGGTTTTCAAGGGCAGCTCCATGTAGAGAGCATTGCAATAGTCGATCTGGGAGGTGACGAATGCATGGGTGACCATGCGTAACGCATCTTGGTCCAGGTAGGGGCGCAACTGGCACACCAGACGAATCTGGGCAAATGCCCCCCTGGTCACGGTCGTGACATGGTCTTCTAAGGTCAACCGTGCATCCAGGAGGACGCCTAAGTTGCACGCCCTATCCACAGGGGGCAACACCTCTCCCCCTATGACCAAAGATGGAATATTCCCTTGGAACCGAGACGCTGGTATCCACAGCCACTCTGTCTTGGCAGGGTTGAGTCGCAGCCTGTTCCTCCCCATCCAGAGCCGCACCGCCTCCAGGCATCGGGACATCATGTCGAGGGCATCACTGGGCTGATTCGGGGTGGATATAAAACCCCAAAACCACGGATGATCTCCCCCAGCGGCTTCATATAGATGTTAAACAGCAGTTTAATGACAAAGACATTCATTTTCTTCTCTTCCATGTCTGGTGCTTAAGTTTGTGAACTGCTTTGTAAGGCCAATATTTCTGTATAAAACTACCCTAAAATATAAACTGTTCTCTACAATTGCTAAAACTAGACAAAGGGAACCTATTTTGAACAACGGAATCCAAAGCTTTACTTATTCATTTATTTATTGAGGAAGATGATCCAAAGCTACCTATGTGTATGGGCAAAGCACAGTGTATGACCCTCAAATGGATCTTAAAACGACTACACTCAATTGAACAGTCCCGCGGTAGCGCCGCAAATCCACATCGGTATCCCCATAGTTTAGGAATGCTAACTTAATCTCGTACAGGCCCCACGGTGCCACGTTTAAGGCGCCTTTAAACCCTTGCCTTTTTAAGGCAAATGACTGTCCTGTCGCCGGGCTCCATGTCGCCCGCTCGGTGGTCTGGGACTCCTCCGGCTGCCGCTGGGGGGGGCCGGAGCTGCGCCGGAGGAGCCGGGCGGGGCAGCCAAGCCGCCTTCGCCACCGCCTCCTCCCGCCCACAGCCATGGCCGACGTGGAGGACGGAGACGAGCCCGGCATTTCTACTTCTCACTCGGGTTCTTCCGGTGCCAAAGCTGGCGGCGCCGACAAAATGTTCTCGCTGAAGAAGTGGAACGCCGTGGCCATGTGGAGCTGGGACGTCGAGTGCGACACCTGCGCCATCTGCCGGGTGCAGGTCATGGGTAAGCGGGGTGGCGGCAGGCAGGCTCGGTCGGAAAAGAAGGCCTCATCTCCGCTACCTCCCCGCCCCGCTCTTTCTCCTGGGACGGGAATGGGCCGCGCCGGGCCAAGACCTCCTCCTCCACCTTCCCCGGTAGTCTTCCGTGGTTTTGGAGTCGACGAAAGAGCGGCCCTTCGCGGATGCCGAGTGGCATTAATGGAGGAGGCCCTCGGACCCGCAGCCTTAGTTCAAAGGAGTCGGTGGGGGAATCTCTCCTTCCCGGATTGTCTTCTTTAGGGAGCGCTTCTTTTTGCTGTACTCCCTCGTCCTTTTCCCCGCTCTCCTCGATTTAGTGCAACTGGGAGAAAGGCTACGTTAAGGTTAAGGTTACGTCATGCCTTCTTAAATCATTTTGTGGGTTGTATAAAATGAGATATTTCGGGGTGGGAAGTCTTTATTTCCTATCCAACATAACAGCAGGTTCCTGCGTTCAAGGGGTAGCTAAGAAACATTGTAACTCAAATGATACCAATCCCCACCTCTTTTAAAAAATATATCGAAGTACTGAGGTATCCTTCATAGGTACTGTATTTGAATGGATGTTTAGTAAGCCCCTGATAGAGGCATTTTCAGGAAGCCCACATTCATGTAATTAACTCATGTAACAAAACGCTTTTAGAGGTGTTCTATAGGGTATATAATCCGCAGTAAATCTGCGTATAAAATGAACAAGTGTTGTGATTAAGGTGGTATGTAAAAATAATGAAGGTAGGCATCAAATACATTTTTTAACACACAGCAGCTGAAATTGTAGAATTCATAGCTGCAGTGCTCAATTCATGTAGACCAAACTGGATCTGACTTGCTGCATGTATTTTCATGTATTCCTCATGTGGATGTGTAAACTTTTTCTATTCCCATAAAAGTATAAGAAGATGGTAGTAATATGATTTGAGCACATAGCTATGTTTGCACTACACTTCAAACTATGCTGTGAGGATCCAATTTGTATGATTAGTTTATGGCTCAAACATTGATTAATTCAGTAAATTGCAAATCAGTTAAATATTGGTAGGGGTGTTGTGTGAATTTATGTGTACTGAGTAATTCAAACAGCTAGGTCTTTGACTGGTCAGAGTACAATGTGAGAGGTAGTTATTTGTTTTCACTAATATGCTGATCTTTCAGTAATGTCAAAAAATATTCAAATTATATACATGATTGACACTGTTCAATTTCATTGTAGGAGAAAAGCTGTGTTAATCTATAGTAACCCTTTTCCAAGTCTTATTAAAAACCACATACTTTTGTATCCTGGAAGTGACTGCAGCTCACAAAATATATGCCTTTTAATAGAATTTAGAGAAGGCTTATTGCTTGGATCATACAAATCAATACTCCAGTGTCAAAAGTCACATTTTGTGTCTTTAGGATGAATTTAGGTAATCCAAAATGTATGGTTTCCCTGCATAATTAATCTTGTTATGTATTTGTGTACAGCACAGGGGTATGTATTGCTCCAATATATTTAATGCATGGCACTTTGGGAAGTAATACCAAATATCACTTCGTATATACCAAAAATTTGTATAAAATATTAGTAGGCACATAGTATATTTCTCTTTATTTTTACTTGGGATTATAAAGAAAGGAAGGCCATATACGTTAGCTTTAATTTTATATTATCTTGTAAGTGCCCTAACTTGATCATTCATAAATCTTTAGTAACACAGCACATCCTATTAAAAAGAGAATTATGCTATGTCATTTTTGAGGCATAAAGGACATGCAGCTTATCAAATATCCATTTTTTTCTTTGTACAAATTATACTAGTTTGTAATATGTTATTCTAAATTATGATATACTAGATATTATATAATTTATATATTAGTTTATATATAATTATGCTAGTTTTTAAAAGCTATCTGCAATTTAGTTGAACGAAGTAAACATAGGTAACATAACATAGATGAAGCTGAATGAATAGAAGGGCATGATTTAGAGTGAATTAGGATACTTCATAATATGGTCTGCATATTCTGTAAACATTACTAATATTGCATCGAAAACATAACAGTCTTGCTCTTGTTTACATCTAGATGCCTGTCTTAGATGCCAAGCTGAAAACAAACAAGAAGATTGTGTTGGTATGTTTTTGGGTACTTTCTGTTGTTATTCACTAAAAGGCTCTATCTTAGTGGTAAGGGGTTTAAAACTTCAACTAAATGTCTTATTTAGTAAAGTGTCTCTTGAATATATTGTATAAAACACTTAGAATTATTAGGTTAAACTATATTGATACAAAGCTAGTTGTATTGGTATTTAATTAGGAAAATAACAGTTGCTACTTCTTTCCCTATATCTCTCTCTGGTTTTTAAAACAGAAACAGTTGCTACTTCTTTCCCTATATCTCTTTCTGGTTTTTAAAACGTTTTGATGAAACAGTTAAGCATCATTTTAAATTAAAGAGAATCATTTGACTTCATAACTTATTTTCTATGTCTGAAGGAAGTTTCAGAATTTGGAGAGGATGTTTATATTGAAAGATAACTTCGAAATCATTTACCGTATGTGAGGAAGACCAAAAAATGCATGGTGCTCTTGCCCTTTCTCCCATACTTCCTGTGTTAATGGAGAAATTATTTACCAATGCTACAATCTTATCCAGAAGTGGAAACCCTAATTGTGATTGTAACTGTTGTCCATACATATTTTTCTAATAACTAAAGCATCAGGTTTTGATGCTTCCATTTTATCCTTTCCAAATGATACCTGACACCTTCACTATTAAGAAGAAAAGTCATGATTTAAAATAAAATCTAGAGTTAATAATCAAGATGTGTTTAAACAATGAATGACTTATTTAATTAGTTAGAATTTTCTTTAAACAAACCATTGATACTTTATAAGAAGCCAAGAATCTGAAAAAAAAGAAAAGAATGTAATCATGGTTTGTTCTTTGTTCTAATCATAGAGAAAGGAGCAAAAAAGGTGAATGCTGAAGTCCATGAAGGTTTAGGGGCACTATGTATGCAGTTCATAATAACTGCTGAAATATATTAATTGTACTTTACTGTAGGATATGCAGGAATAGGAAAAGTACTGCTTGACAGCTCTACTCTTAAAAATGTACACTATTTTTTTTTTAATTTAGGAATGTATAATATTAACTGCAGGGTTTACACTTTGAATTACATATTGTCATAAATGATTTCTGCTGTCTCAAGTTGCTTTTCTTTTTCTTTTAGTGGTCTGGGGAGAGTGTAATCATTCGTTCCACAATTGCTGCATGTCACTGTGGGTGAAACAGAACAACCGTTGTCCCCTCTGCCAGCAGGACTGGGTAGTCCAAAGAATAGGCAAATAACATGGTTTTCAGCTATTGCACCAAAATTGTTTGAAATGATATACAACTAGTGGTATACTTTCTCTATGAAGGAAGTCACAGTGTGGCGAATTCCATCATATTTATTTATGTCTACACAGGGACTTGGGTTTGAATTTTTTGTATAAGTTTACTGGTTTTTTGGTCTTTAAAAATCTTCCATCAGGAACTTAGCTGCAGTATTTAAGAATATATGTAAATATTTAATATGAACACTTCATTTATTTGGGAATTATTTAGGGCTTATAAGTCTATGGTTAGTAATATGAGTAACTTCAGCCTGAAATGTTGTTTTTTTTTCAAAATGAAGTTATTAGTTAATAAATGAGGTGCATTTTTTTATTTTTGGTTTTATCATTATTTAGGTATTGATTAATGCTTGTTATTATAGTGCTTTAAGTTGAAATTGAATTAGCTGCCTTTTCAAATATGTACTTTCTTCACACTCAATTAAACCTTTTATCCTTGTGATATGTGTAAGTTGTTTGTCCATATAAGATAATGTATTTAAAATATTAATAGTTCATATTAAAAAGTTTGAACTTGGAAACGTAAACTAGTAACTAGGAAATTATACATTTATCTGTTTCATTTAATGTTGGGGTTGTTTCTCTGGTAGATGTTGGCAGAATTTGTCAAAAGACAACATGCTTGGATTGAAGCATCTAGGGTTAGGCTGTACATTTGAAAATTGTGCTTTCACAGCACCTATAAGATCAATAAAAAAATATAGTTATTGCTTTCAGACAAATCTCATCTCCATACAACAACAGAAGAAAAAGGAAAACAAGAAACTAAAATTAAGAAACAAGTTCTTAATACAAATTCTTAATATTTGTTTTGTATGATTAATTGAAATGCTTCAGACATTTTATACTTATTTAATCCTGTTTGGAAAGTAGGCATGATGTGGAATTGCTTTCACTCTTCAAATTTTCATTAACCTCAAATGTGATCAATCTAAAATTGAAGATAAGGTTACATTAAAATATAATTTACTTTGTTGTTAGAGGTAAAAACCTCTAAGCTTGTTGCTGCAACAAATTGATTGGTTGTGAACTGTTTGAATGGACCAATCAGAGCACGGTTTCCTGGCTCTGAGTTTCCCGCACTTTCCAAAGGTCAGAGAGGTGTATATAAGTAGCAGCAGGAGCAGAGCCACAGCAGAGCTGATGAGCTACGCAGAGCTGCTACTTATATACTGGCCAGGAAGCTGTGCTCTGATTGGTTGATTCAAAACATGCAAACTTAACAATCAATTAGTTGCAGCAAAATGCTCATAGGCTTTTCCTCTGACATTTGTGTATTAAAATAAGATGTGAGACTCCAGTCTTCTTGCATCAGAAGTAATGTTCATACTTGACCATTTATAACCACAACATTTTGTTCCTTTTCTACAACAAGCCTTCATAAAAGCTGCTACTCTTTTCTGAACAATTAAGGGATAAATGCTTTCTACTGCTGCATACTTATTAAACTGTATCACAGAACATACTTCCCAAGCAAAAATAGTTTGATGATTGAAACTTGTACATATTGTAATATGCACTTCACTCCATAACTTTATTTGAATAGAAATTTAATTTCTAGGTTTCTTTTCTTTTACATAAGATGTGGGTGACACATGATTTTTTTCTAAAAACACATCTCTGCTGTTGTCAGAACTTTAAAATATGCCAAAGAAAATGTTCAAATTATTTTCTGAGTCTCCAAAAACTAAAGATGAGGCTAGAACCCAAATCTGATAACTGAATAGTTTCATATCAGCTTGACATTCCAGATTCTGAATCCATTGTTTGTCTCTTTAGTTTTAGTAAACTTTGGTGGCTCTAAATAAACTATGAGAGAGGCCTTTCTCACCATAGTAAGACACTGTGATTTGGAAGTTTGGGAAGAGTTGAGCAAAGAAAGTGCAGTTGTGCTTCCTTAAATATTGAACAGAGAGTGATAAAACTGGTCTGGTTCTTGTAGCATCCCACAATACAGGTAAGTCCTTAACTTACAACCATTTGTTTGGTGATGAATTACAACAGCACTGAAAAAGTGACTTGATTTTTCACACTTGTAAGCATTGCAACATCCCCATGGTCACATGATCAAAATTCAGATGCTTGGCAACTGGCTCATGACAATTTCAGGGTATCGTGATCACTTTTTGCAACCTTCTAACAAGCAAAGCCAATGGGGAAGCTAGATTCACTTAACCATATTCTAACAACAATTGCAGTGACTCACTTAACACCTGTGACAAGAAATGTAATAAAATGGGGCAAAATTTAACTTATTTTAGCAACAGAAATTTTGAACTCAGTTGTGATCAAAAGTCGACTAGCTGTACACCTCTCTAATATAGGAGCCACTAATAGTACTGAATATAATTTTGGGGCCAACCATGTCCCTAATTGTCATGCCATGAAGCCCATACTTAATTAGCCTGCTAATTAATGTGTCATGGAGCACTTTATTAAATATTTTGTTTCAATCAAGGTATATCTTTAAGTTTCTTACAAGCTAGCAAAAAATCTAACCAATCAAAAAATGAATTTAGATTATGCTGGCAAGATTTGATCTTGACAAATCCACATTGACTTCTGGTAATAGCTGCATTGTTTTAAAAGAGCCTATTGATGGATCTCTTTATCCACTCTGGGATCTTCCTAGGTATCAATGTCAGGTTGACAATTGCATAATTTGCTTTTCCTTCTTTGAAGATAGGGGCCATATATGTTCTCATAAAGGTAAGATATCCCTAAATTTAACATGCCTGCAAAAGGAAATACCGGGGGGGGGAGGGGAGGGAATCAGATTTTTGTCAATCTAGGGATGCTAGTTGTAGCTGAAATTACTTTTGGAAGTTTACCGTTACCCGTACCAACAAAGTGTGTGACTACCTTTTATGTATAGGTAGTCTTTGAGTAATTGAACATGACCATTATGATTAAAAATAGTGAGAGCTGTTAAATGAGACAGCCTCGCATAACAGCCCACATCCTTGCTCTTCCTGATGTGGCCATTAAATGAATGTGTAGTTTGTTAATCTGTGCATGGGGTACCTTGGGTGGGCAAGGCCCCTGGAAGCCTAGTGCAAGCCTAGGACTGCCTTCCAAGACCACCTCCAGATCCCAAGACACCTTGTGCTGCCCTTCCCACTCCTTGGACCATTGCAACTTCCCACTCCTTTGACCTTTCCCTCCCCCAACGGTCCCCACAGGCTCCCCCAATGGTCCCCACAGGCTTATTCACCCTCCACCAGGTCCCCATGTACTTTAGACCTTACTTCCATCACACCAAGTCTCCACACCTTCCTCCTCACCTTTTGAAGATCTCCAGTACTCATGTTGGGGAATGAGGGCAACTGACCTATACCTGGGCCATGTAGTTGCCTCCTGGAAGCAGCCATCATTTTCAGCAGCTTGTAATTCCTAAGGCAGCAAAATAGAATGGTTCATCTCTGGGCCATGTAGCAGCCTATCAGCAACAGACACCATTTTGGATCCCCTGTGTAGATGGGCCAAAATGGTGGCCGCTTTTGGGTCATTGCCATGTGGGCGAGGAAAATTGTGTTTTGCTGTCTTAAGAAAGATGCTGCAGCACTGTGCAGACCACATTAAGGCAGCAAACTGGAATGGCTTGTTCTGGCTGGCTGAACCAAGGTCCCTCAGCTGGCTTCATGTCTTAAGGCAATACTAGCACTCCTGCTCTTATGTGCTAGAAGACAGTGGGGTTTACTCTCACTTTATATACTAGTGGCTTCCCCTGTCATTGTTGAAGGGAGTAGTCTTGGTGATTCCCTTTACAGAATAACAGAATTGGAAGGGACCTTGGAGGTTGTCTAGTCCAGGATACCCAACCCTTGGCCACTACAGGGCCATTCCTATTTGGAACTGGACCATGTGAGTGGCTGGGCAGGGCACATGCACACACAGCTTAACTTGCGTAAGCGGTGGGCAGATGGGCATTCATATGTGTGCGTCGGCCTGCCACTCGCACAAGTTGGGCTGTGCGCAGACACATGCGCACTGGCCTGCCACTTGGCCCAGTTCCCACCCCCAGAGCCAGGCCACCAAGCCACAAAGTATGGGGACTGCTGTTCTAGTCCAACTCACTGCTCAAGCAGGAGATCCTGTACTATTCCAGTCAAGTGGCTCTCCAGTCTCTTCTTAAAAGCCTCTAGTGCAGTGGTGGGTAGCTCCCGGTTCGCACCGGTTCTCGAGAACCGGTAGTAAAAATCTCTTCTCGTTCGGAGAACCGGTAGTAGTTGCTGGCTGGCCACGCCCCCGAACCGGTTCCCCAGCCGCCATGTTCATCACCGCCATGTTCTTTGCACATGCGCATCCTATTGCCTTGCAAATCCAATGGAATGTGCATGCACAAAGAACATCGCGACAACAGCAGATGCTTTTTGGCAGCCTGCGGAGAAAGTGGCTGGCAAAAAAGCCTTTTCGGAGGCTTTCTGGCCAGCTACTTTCCAGCAGCGGCAGCTGGCTGTGGGCTGCCAAAAACTCAGGTTAGCTTGCCTTCCCGACTCTGGACCCGCCACCGTGGAAGGTAAGCAGCCGAAAAAAGAAGCGGTGGTGGGGGAGGAAGATAAGCAAGCAGGCCTGGCCACGGGGACCACCGGGAAGGCAGGCAAGCATGTCAGGGCTGCTCAGCTAGCTAGCTCCCTTCCCCATGGCCCTACCATGCTTACCTGCCTTCCAGCCCAGCCAGCGGGTGGGCAGGCGGCCCTTCAGGGAGACGGAGCCGCTGTGCTGGAGGTGAGAGGGTGCCAGGAGCAGCGGCGGTGCTGGGGGAGGGTGGCTGGATGCCTCTCTCTCTCTGTCACACACACACACACACGCCCTGCCCTGTTGCCTCCACTGCTGCTTCTTTTGCGTTGGCTTCTCGCCTCTCTTAAAGTTGATCGTGAAGAGCTGGAAGACGTTTCCTTAGATCTCCCTCAAGTCATTGTGCAACGTCAGAGATCTACATTGGCTTCTTTAAGAAATGTGAGAAGCTAATGCAAAAGAAGCAGCAGTGGAGTGACAGGGCAGGGTGTGTGTGTGTGTGTATGTGTGTGTGTGTGTGTGTGTTTATCCCTTCACAAGGACTTGGAGGCAGCCCCTCTGAAGGAAAGAGGAGGCGGCGAAGCCCTGGGTGTCTCCCGGGAGAGGACCGCAGAAGGACATACACACACACACACACACACACACACACACACACACACACTGTCAGCTCCTCTGCCACTTCTTTTGCATTGGCTTCTCGCCTCTCTTAAAGTTGTAAAGTTTCCTTAGATCTCTGATGCTTCAACAATGACTTGGGAGAGGAAACGGCGCCTGGTTCCACTTCTGGGACAGGAGAAGCGAGGAGCAGCAGCTGCTGTAAAGTTGGAGGCTCTTGGAAATATTGGGGGGGAGGGCGAGAGGGAAATGAATCTCTTCTTGGTCTTGGGGGAGAAGTTTGTCAAAATTCCACCCTTTTTTTTCGTGCATCCACGTTAAGGGGGCTTTGTCCCTCTCTCCCCCTTTAGTCACTTCCCCACTTTTCGTCCGACCCATTACTCAGAGACCAAAGCCCTGATTGGAGGAGTTTGTGGTTTGATGAGGCGATTAAAAGAAAGGCTGTTTTTCTAGACATGAAGCGTCCCCCCCCCATCATTTTCCAGTTTGGGCTGCTAGGCAGACAGGCTTTTATTTTGTCAGCCCAAGGGTCAGGGAAAGGTACATAGGAAATCGCTCTGTCTCTGCAGCATCGGTCATGTGACTGAGTGGGCGTGGCCAACTTGATGTCACAGCAAGGTGCCGCCCCACCTTGCCGTGAGTGACTTCGAGTTGGCCACACCCACTCAGTCACATGACCACCAAGCCATGACCACCAAATAAGCCACACCCACAGAACCGGTAGTAAAAAAATTTGGAACCCACCCCTGCTCTAGTGATGGAGCACCCACAACTTCTGAAGGCAAGCCCTTCCACTGGTTAATTGTTCTCACTGTTAGGAAATTTCTCCGTAGTTCGAGTCAGCTTCTGTCCCTGATTAGTTTCCATCCGTTGTTTCTTGTCTTCTGTTGCTTTGGAAAATAGGTTGACCACTCTTCTTTATAGTAGCCTCCCAAATATTGGAACGCTGCTATCATGTCATCCATAACCGTTTTCTTTTTATTAGACTAGACTAGACAAACCCAATTCCTGCAATCATTCTTTATCTGTTTTAGTCTCCAGCCCCCTAATCATATTTGTTGTTCTTTTCTGCACTCTTTCTAGAATCTCTACATCTTTTTTATAAAACAGTGACCAAAACTGGATGCACTATTCTAAGTATAGTCTTACTAAGACTTTATAAAGTGATATTAATACTTCATGTGATCTTGATTCTATTCCTCTGTTAATGCAACCAAGGCATTGACTTTTTTGGCGGCGGCTGCATACTGCTGGCTCGTATTTAAATAATTGTCCACTAGGTTTCCATGATTCCTCTCAGAGTTACTGCTGTAGAGCCAGGTTTCCTCTAATCTGTACCTGTACATTTGGTTTTTCTTGCTCAAGTGTAAAATCTTATTTTTCTCTGCATTGAACTTCATTTTGTTAGATATGGCCTAGTGTTCAAGTCTGTTGAGACCAGTGATGAAATGTAAAATTTGTTACTACCGATTCTGTGGGCGTGGCTTGGTGGGGGGGTAATGTGACTGGGTGGGCATAGCCAACTTTTTTTTTTTACTTTTAAAAGCATTTTTTCTACAACCTTAAGAGGTTGCAGAAAAAAATGCTTTTAAAAGCCTCTGATGATCCCAGCTGAGCCGCAGGATCGTCAGAGGCTTTCTTTTTTACTTTTAAAAGCATTTTTTTTGGCTGAAGAGGTTGTAGGAAAAAATGCTTTTAAAAGTAAAAAAAAAGCCTCTGACGATCCCGCGGCTCAGCTGGGCATGTCGGGTGGGGGCAGGGATTTTTGCTACTGGTTCTCCGAACCACCTGCTGCCATTGCTACCAGATCAGGTGATCCGGTCCGAACCAGGAGCATTTCACCCCTGGTTGAGACCTATCTGGATCTTGAGCCTATCTGGATCTTGGGGTATTGGCTATTTCTGCCAGTTTAGTGTCATCTGCAAATATGATGAATTCCCTTTCTATTCCTTCATCTAAATCATTTATGAAGATATTGAAGAGTACTGCACCTGAAACAGAACCTTGGGGTACCCCACTGCCAATTTCCTTCCATGTAGATGTAGTTCCATTGAGGACTTCACATTGAGTGCAATTTGTCAGCCAGTTACAAATCCATCTGGTGATGATGCTGTCTATCCCACATTTTTTTTAGCTTACCAAGAAGTAGATTGTGGTCTACTTTGTCAGATGCCTTACTGAAATCCAAGTATACAATGTCCACTGCATTTCATTAGTCCGCTAATTTACTCACTTTGTCAAAAAATGAAATAAGATTTGTTTGGCTCAATCTGTTTTTGACAAACCTGTGTTGGCTTCTGGTTATAACTTTGCTTGCTTCTAGATCCGTTGCTTGATTATCTTGATTATCTTTTCCAGGATCTTCCCAGCTATTAATGTCAGACTGATTAGTCTGTAGTTTCCTGGATCTGTTTATTTTTTTCTTTTTTGAAAATGGGAACCACATCAGCTCCAGTCCTCTGGTACTCCAGGATCCTTGGGGCTTCAGAATTCCCAATGCTCCAGGATCTTTGAAAGATATGGTTCAAAGGTTCCAAGATCATATTTATTGTTGGCTTGTTTGTCTGAAGGCTAATAATATATGTGTGGTACTTTGGAGCTGGTTGTTCCATGATTGGGATATTGTTTAGTTATTGATTGTTGGTCTAATGTTAATCTAGTTAATCTAGTTTGAAATATCTGCAAGAAAACATCCAAGCACCAAGGATACCATGCATATATTATTATCCTTCTTCCCTTTCCTTCCCCCACCCAAAAGAACAATAAAAATAGAATGGAGGTTATATAAGAGAAAATATACTTATAATAGGAAGGAAAAGGAAAGGAATGAGCAAAGCTAGATGGAGATGAATGGATTGAAAGGGAAGGGCTAGCAAGATGGGAAAAGAATGAGGGAAGATTGCTGTTACTTGTGCCTCCTGCCTACTTGTTTGTTTTCAACAATCTCCTGATTGTTAAGTGATGTAGTACAAGTTTCTCCCATCAGCTGGCAGATAATTGGGAGAAAGATAAATTTCTTTTTGATAAATATGGTATAAGCAAACCAGGAATCCGATATTTCAGAAATAAACAAGATTTGTTTTTGCTAATCTCTTTAATAAATCTTTTGCCAGGGATATTCAAAGAAATGAATGGTATAATGAAATTTGGAGTATGGCAACAAATGATAAATTAACAACAGAAATTAAATTTGAAAAAGGGATGATTAAAGCAAACAATTATAATAAAATATGGGGGGATTTTATAAAATCAGTGTTGGTGGAAGGTAAAGGGAATAAACCTACTCAAGAATATATGTTGTTTTGGAGGGGATAAGGGCCACAATTAGAATATATTGTATATCTTTTAGCTGTTATAGAAGAAGAAATATAAGGGGGGGGGGAATGGTCTCCAGGGGAGAGGGTGCACTGTATTATTTATATTTCTTTTCTTTTTTTGGTATTTAGGTGTATATGTATATGTTTGTATTGTTTGCATTACTCGTATTAAATAAATAAATAAAATAAATAAATAAATAAATATTTATAATCCTAATAATAATAGTAGTAGTAGTAGTAATAGTAATAACATGCCAGATATCACAATTGTCAAAAACCGAAACGTACAATTTATTGACATCGCGGTACCGGGAGATGCCAAAGTCGAAGAAAAAGAACTGGAAAAAATCATGAAATATTGCGACCTGGCCATCAAAACTACACGGCTATGGATGAAACATGTAACAGTGATACCCATTGTCATTGGGGCACTTGGTACAATTTGCAAGAATTTTATAAGATACATCAACAAATTGCAACTTCCTGCAATGATACCAGCAGAACTGCAAAAAACTGCACTACTTGGAACATCGTACATCTTAAGAAGATACTTGGTTGATACCTAGGATGCTGGCAGCAACCCCCTATCAACCATTAGCACCAGTCAATTATATTTGTGATACATTTTTGAATGTTCAGTTGATTGAGTTTCATGTTTAATGAATAAAGATAATAGTAATAAATTTTTTGCCTACTTTCTTTAGCAGAATGACACCAATCTAAAATTATTTAGGAGTTAATATGGAAAACAAGATGTTAAATGGATTTTATTTTTATTTTTTTTGGCTCAAGTGCCAGCTTTTCCCAACTGTTTACACAGTCTTAATATAAAGGCTTGATGATATTTTTTAAAATAAGGCAACAGCTAAAAAGGTATTAAAATAACATTTTTAATTAGCAATCTTATTAGAAACTGAAAAGAGGTTTGTAAATCACTCCTTGTTCTGAAGTTTATAATGTAAGCAAATTTTAATCTACTTTGGCAAGTCATTAAGACTAAACTATTTCTAGATTGAACTATATCTTTAAAATGGTGTTATATTAATTGGTGTGTTATTAGATTTTGTAGGAGAATTTGTAATTTAATCTGATAGATGTGATCTCTGTGGCCGATGTACATTTAATTCTTATTTTTGGCTACATATTTTAGAGAAAGTTGGAAAAATAACACAATATTGAGTAATAAATTCTAGAGTGAGTTTATTGTTCTTTTTTCTCTTATAAATGGTGTGACATAAATAATCAATTTTCTTTTTTAATTAGCTGACAAATTTATTGTATCAAAATACTGGAAAGCTAAAATAAGTTTCTTTGAATCAATAATATTTAAAAGTGTCAGAAATAAGAGAAGTTAACAAAGAAGATAATTCTAACAAATATAGAAAAATCCTTTAAGTATCAGGTTACTCACATTTTATGACTATTTTAATTGTATTAACAAACCATTCTTACTAGATTACCTCCAGCTATAGATCTATACAAAAATATTAACTATGTGAAAAAATAATATTTTCAAAGATAATACATGTTACTCTGCCTTTTTCCTATTTAAAAATATTTGTTAACATATCTAGAAGATTAAGCAATTCTACATAGTACTTTGCACAAAGCATGCTTTGGCATTGTATCTAAACTGAACTAGCTTTGAAGTGATATTAAATAATCTTTAAATTAATGATAGCTTTTCTAAATAGCAGTTAGTATTTATTATTTCCAAATGAATATTATATTCCAGGAATGATATGTCCACTGGCAACTGTTGTGAATATTTTGTACTCTTAAGTACACTTGCCTGAAATTGGAATTTTTTACTAGCATAACCTCAAAATGACTGGTAAATCCAAATGAGAACAAGAACATTTATCTTTGTATGGTGTTAACATGTACACTAAGCCCATTGGAAAACATTATGAGAGCCATTAAATCAAACAGTTTCTTAAAATGAAGTGTGAGACATTTCTAAATATAGAGATTGCTACCAGCTCCCTTTGTAATCCCATTAGTTCAAGTGCTAAATTAAAAAAAAATGCTGCCAAGAATTGTTTTTAATGTCAGCTACCAGATTTGTTCTAAACTAATGTGAGATATTTTTTCCCTGCCAGGTTGTGAGAAATTGAGATTGTCTGGTTTTAACCATATGGACTTATGATTATAGAGTCTTTATAAAGATGTATTTACATATACTTTTTCTAAATTGATTTGAATTCCTGTAAAGGAATTGTAGATGACAGGAGCAAGCTTTTAGTGGACTATAAAGATACAGTTTATAATATTAACATTTATTTGGGTAAGTTCTTCATAAAATAGGTTTAGTTTAAACTGAATTGTGGTCATGAAAAATAATAATTCTTCCTTACCACAATTGCTGTTTGAAAACTCTGAAGACAGTTAGACTTTTGTGAATTCCTGAAAATCCTATGTGGCTTAAAGACATTTTTGCAGTTATAGTGGGCCTTTGCATAACTGTTTTTAGAGTGTGCTATGGTGCCATGTGTTTTGCTTGATTTAATGAAGATACTGATATCAGAACTGATTTAAAAAAGGGAGTATATAAAATGACCTAGCATTTCTAGACATAAATTGTAGACTCAGAACTGAGAAATGAACACTAGATAGTGGTGGAAGTAGTGAGGAGATTTTCCTGGGATGGCATCCCTTTAGCTATAGATAGCAAACCTAAAGCTCCTTACAGAGAAACCTCTTACTAGCCATTTTCCACAAATGGTACATACACCTCAAAGGTACTTAGTGAAAATCCTTCAGAGGTATTTAATACTGGAGTCGGCAGTCTCCCTCCTATTCTCTGAAGCTTATACATATAACCAGGTGGTGGCACAAAAAAGCAAAACCCAGAGAAATACCGCAAGATTCCCCAGTGTTTTTACCTCAGCAAGCTCTGCTACTCCAATTGCTTGCCAAGATGTGTGATATGGGGGGACTTGATAATCTGATTGCCAACACAGCATACTTGCAAGCCAGGAAGTCTGGAGATGTGGACACCAAGGATATGCAAAAGCGGCGCAAGAACATTAACCTACCTAAGGTTGAGGAATGTGTTGATATTAAGAATTCTATTTGTCCGGAATATGAGAGCATTTGTGAGCAGCAACCCATTGGCAAGACATTTTTCAAAGACTACGTGGCGACAGTGCCTGAATACCAATTGGCCCAAGAATTCATGGACGAAATTTGTGCTTGGGAGTTATCAGAAGAAAGCATCAAGAATAGTCTTCTAGAGGGCATGGTCAACATGTATTTAAAGAATATTAGCAACGCTTACTTGAAATTTCTTAGTACAGACCTATCCAATAAGTGCCAGTCAGCCTCCGCAAATGATTTTGAGAACCTCCTGCAGTTGGCCAGAGAAGAGACAAAAGACTTTCTTAAGGGAAAACCCTTTGAGGGCTTCAAGACCAGTCCATTCTATGAGAAATTCTTGCAGTGGAAAGGCTATGAGCGGCAATCTATAAATGATAAATTCTTTGAAGAGTTCCGAGTATTAGGCAAGGGAGGCTTTGGAGAGGTAAGGAGCAGTTACTTAGTCTACATGCTGTGTATATAGATAAGCTTTGGTGTTTAAATAAATTCATTAGACTATGGGTCACTAGCTATGTGTTTGCATAAACAAGGTTTCTTGTTATATATCCCTGTTTTAGTCCTATTCACTGCATATTTTCTCTGCAGTAATATGTATTCAGGAGTAATATGTAGCTTTCCCTTTAATTGGCTCAGAGTTGCTTATATGAAATATATTTTTCATGAGATAGTTATTTTTCATGAGATAGTAAATAATTCTATTATTTGTTTATGAAATTTATTCCTCACCTTTGTGCTTATATAAGCACTTATGACATCTTGTAGGACAAAATGCAAAATATAATTTGTTACTTTTAATTAGTTTAAAATCTATGTAGTGTTACTACTTAAAGTAGGTGGAAAGGCTAGAAGGACATATTCCAGCCAAGGAACCTTATTTTCAAGTTATCACTAAAGAAGTTCAGAATTGTCATTGCCATCTTTCTGCTTCTCAATATAAATGACTCACTTGGACTTTTTCCTTTTGCATGGAACATGCTGTAGGTTTGTGCTGTCCAGGTGAAATGTACCGGGAAGATGTATGCTTGTAAGAAGCTGGACAAAAAAAGATTGAAGAAAAAAAAGGGTGAAAATATGGCTCTTCTTGAAAAGGAGATACTTGAAAAAGTCAACAGTCGTTTCATTGTCACACTGGCCTATGCTTTTCAAAGTAAATCCGCTTTATGTCTTGTCATGAGCCTCATGAATGGTGGGGACCTTAAATTTCACATTTACAATATGGGTGAAAGAGGCTTGGAAAGGGATAGAGTCATGTTCTACTCAGCTCAGATTATTTGTGGGATACTGCACCTCCACTCCATCAAAATTGTCTACAGGGACATGAAGCCAGAAAATGTCCTCCTGGATGATAATGGTCATTGCCGATTGTCTGATCTGGGTTTGGCAGTAGAAGTCAAGGACGGCAAAAAAATCACCAGCAAGGTAAGTGACTATTTACTGTGAAGGGTTGCAGATACAGTAGAGCAATTCTCTCTGTTTCTTATGCATTAGATCCAGTGTTAATTCTTTCAGATTTGCTCCTGACTAAATCTTATTTGCTAACTTTATTCTATGTGACAGACTGGTAAGAAGATTTGCCTAATTCAATATTTATACTGTATAGTGCAGCAATTCAGGTACCATAGTTTCTTAAAAGAAATCTATACCTTACCAAAACTTTCCATTTTCTTTCAAGCAATTACATGTTTTCTGATTGCTGATCGAGAAATAAAGAAAGAGGTATATTATGCAATGAACTGTGGGGAAATAAAATATTAATGTAATAATATGTAATATGTAATATGTATTACCTTTATTATCCAAATATAAAACATAATCTATAGAAAGTTCTCTTGTACAAGCCCATTGCAAGCAATAGGAATTACATAAGAACATTACATAAGAAAAACCAAGCCTAATGTCATGGGGGAGAATGTTCCATAAAGAGGCACCATGACAGAGAAGGCCTACCTCCAGATGCAGTTGCCTGGCTGATAGAACCCATAATATGCCTTCCCTCCCAGATCTAATGGGGCAGACCTAAGCAATCAGGGAGAGGCAGTCCCTCAGATTAGCTGGCACTATGCCATGAAGGACTTTAACAGTCAAAACCAGTACCTTGAATTGGACCTGGAAGCAGACTAATAATCAATGCAGCTTGTGAAGCAGAGGTATAATATGTGCTCTTCTAGCAGTATACACAACTGCCTGCACCACCACAGCAGACCGGGGGTTGGGAACTTCTGATTTAATGGAAGTCCCATGTAGAGTGCATCTACACCCTAATGTAATCCAGTAGTCCCAATTTTGAGGTGACTAGGGCATGAGGAACCATGAACAGTCTCTCAATCCAGGAAGGGATGCAGTTGGCGCATAGCACAAAGCTGTGCAAAAATCCTCCTAGCCATGGCCACCACCTTCTCTTTGAGCAGGAGTCATGAACCTAGGTGGACTCCCAAATTGCCACTCCTTCCAGCACCAAAGATGGCAAAGTCCTAGAACTAGTAGGGCCCCAAACCCCAAAGTCATAATCTTGCTAGGATTTAGCTGAAGCCTGTTGTTTCCAACTAGACAACCTCTGGGCACTGGTATAGGATGTTCAAGGTTAATTCACCAGGGGAAGAGATGTATAGTTGGGTATCATCAGCAATCCTGAAGAAATAGGCAAATTAGCACAGCACCATGTCATATACCCCAATTGCCTGAGCTGATTTGGAAGGATATTATGATAAATGCTATCAAAAGCCACCAAGGTCACATACAGTAAGAATGGATGCACAACCTCCATCCTTCCCATGCCTGAGAGCAATACAAATTATGACCAATGCCATTTCTTTCCAATACCCAGGTCTGAATCCTAACTATAAAGAATCCAGATAATCTGCTTTATCCAATGCCCTCTGAAGCTGTTTGCACAACCACCTTCTCATTTACCTTGTCCCAAAAGAGGAAATTAGATACTGGGCAAAAGTTGTTCCGTATAGTAAAATCCAGCAATGGCTTCTAAGGAGGGGGCAAACCAAAGCCTCTTTAAGACTTAAGGAACAACCTCCTCACTCAAAGAGAAATTAACCACTGCTAGAACCCACTCATACACCCTGCACCACTTTCAAAGCCAGGAGGGCATTAATCTAAAAAGCTGATGGTTAAGTTCATAATTTAAAGCACTCGGGATTTCCTCAGGTCCAACAGGTTCAAACTATTCCCAATAACCAGGCAAGACTCCACCACAGACATTTCCTCTGGACAGGCAGAAAGGCCAGGGTCCAGCTGCAAGCAAATTGGAGCAATTTTATCCAGTAGGTGCTAAACAAATTGCTCCCCATGCCCCTGCACAAGAGAGCTTGTCTCACCCAAAACAGATGTGTGGGGCAACAAACTGTGAACGCAATAGGGGTGGAGAAGTCCTACCTTTAGTGCAACAAGGTAAGTTCTAATAGTGACTCTAACCCATGCTGTTGTTGACTTGTCCTTGGTTGAGTGCCAGTGCTGTTCTAGATCATGAGTATCCAATCTTTTGGTTTGCCTGGGCTACATTGAGTGAATAGTAATTGTCTTGGGCTATATCTAAAATATATAATATAGTCAATGTATATAAACAACAATTAAAAAAAATATTACATCTTGTGGTGCACATTACTAGTTGTCTAGGGCCAAATGCGGCTCATGGGCTGTGGGTTGAACACATCTAGTCTAGATGTCTCTTCTCTCATTTCATCTCCCTGAGCTCCTCCATCAACTACAGGGGAGTGACAGGATCCCTGACAGAGGAGTAGTTGTATGAGCGCAATCCAATCCAACTCCTCGGCCATTCCCTGTTGCAAGCAGGAACCAAGGCTTTGGATGGAACTTGCAGCAGACTAACAGGAATAGCCCCTAGTTCCCTCTTAAACCCATCTGAGTCAATCAATTGTCAGGAGTAGACCAATCTAATGAGTCCAGTCTCCCACAGTGGATAGCGACTCTAGAAAATTCCATGGAAATCAGGGTGTGATCTCACCGAGACAAAGAGTGATACCAAAAACTCCCTCAATTTCAAATCATGCAGCCACTGCTCCGAAAGGAACACCAGATGCAGAATATGACCACTGTTCCATGTTGAGTTCTGGATAACCTGGGATTGGTTCATGGCCATCATGGTGGCCATGAGCTCTAGAGCCACTTCTGAGAAGATATTTCAATGTTTTTTATTTGCATAGAAATATATGGAATGAATATGCATATGTTTATATATGGTATGGAATACTTATATAGTATGGAATGTTTATATAGTATGAATGTGTAAACTGTTGCATATCTCCTTAATTTTACAAATCTGGTTAATATTTATTAATTATATTAATAAATATTTATATTTATTTTCAAATTATCTGGATTCTTTTTTGTGAGTATGTGTAGGGTTTTTTTTTAATTTTTACGTATTGGAATTAATTTTTTATGGTTTTGTGATTTGTTGTTTTGTTACTGCTGTGAGTCGCCTAGAGTTGTGTCTTAAAATGGGCAGGCCTGTAAATCCTTTAATTAAATAAATAAGTCCATCTAGTTCTATTGGATGACCTCTCCCACCAGCAAAATGCATTAAATAACGTGGGACAAATACAGCAGCCTACATAGTCTGAATCATGACCATGGTCTCCAATACTCCTTCACTCATGTTTGACTCATAAAGGAAGTAGAACTCTCAACTTTCCCCAGTGGTCAAGAAAGTGCTATGAAGTGCCTATTATTAAAATGTCTAAATAATGTACCTTTCTTGTATAACAATTAAGTTTTAACAATTATTTAATTATATAATATATAACTAAATACATTATTTTTCATTGCATAGTCAGTCAGATGTTTAGACTGGATTTGGCATTTTGTCTACCTATCAAATCCTTATGAAGGATCTCGGTTAAGCAGATGCAGATTTTTGATGGTAAAAAAGGTATCTTTGTTCCACGTAAAGCTGCCTTATTAGTATTTTATTATTTAATAATAATAATAATAGTAATAATAAATTAATTATTTAATTATACAGTTATAATATGTGATTATCACTGGTAATATTAATAACAGTTATTAGTTCATAATTACTGCAGAGAGTCCTAACAGATTTGAACAACAGCAGCAACAGACGGTATCCTGGAATTCTGTTTTTGGATTACATACAATATGTACACCCCAACAGTAAAAAAAATTATCTGGATAAATGCCATTCATACCCAAAAGAAATAATAGACAAGCAAAAAAATTATCTACCTCCATTCTACATTCTTTGCAAATTTCATGCTAGACTTTCTCATGTTAAATCACTCGGGGAAAACCATAGACTTCTTTCAAATAAATACTATGTACCATATTTCCAGGATCCAATACAATTTACTGACCTTTTTGTAGTCAACTGACGTCATGATGAAATCAGGATTAATTAACAACTATTAATTTCAATGAAAATGCTGCATAAATGTAGTATACATTTTAGTCTGTGATATTGGAAATTGTAATTTTTTTTTACTATAAGACCATTTTGTTATTTATGAACTTTCTAAATAAACCAATACAGTTATTGCAAAGCATTTTGCTGTTCAAGCTTCTCCATCCATCCACATGCCTATAACAGCTGTTTTAAAATGTGGATTTGGTCATCACATATATCAGCTTATGTAATTAAAATATCTTGTTACTGAGTAGGTCTTTTCTCCATTGATATAAAACGTAAGTACATACTAGTGGTGAAATCTATAATTTGTTACTACCGGTTCTGTGGGCGTGGCTTGTGGGGGGGGGTAATGTGACTGGGTGGGCGTGGCCAATTTTTTTTTTAACTTTTAAAACCATTTTTTCTACAACCTCTTCGGCGAAGAGGTTGTAAAAAAATGCTTTCAAAAGGCACTGACGATCCCAGCTGACTTGCCTGATCTGCAGAGGCTTTTTTAAAAAGCCTCTGCTGATCATGCAACTCAACTGGGATCATCAGAGGCATTTAAAAGAAAAAAAGGTTTTTTTTCTTTTAAATGCCTCTGACGATCCAAGCTGAGCCGCGCGATCATCAGAGTCTTTTTTTTTTTTACTTTTAAAAGCATTTTTTGGCCGAAGATGTTGTAGAAAAAATGCTTTTAAAAGTAAAAAAAAAGCCTCTGATGATTGTGTGGCTCAACTGGGCATGTGGGGGGGAAGGGATTTTTGCTACCGGTTCTCCGAACCACCCGCCTCCATCGCTACCAGATCAAGCGATCCAGGACGAACTGGGAGCATTTCACCCCTGGTACATACGCTATAACATTGTAATATGTCTTTATTTTTCTGTTAAATATTTGCTTAATTGTGCTTACAATATAAAAATATAATAGACTATGTGCAGTTCAGCAGTTAATGTTTTAGATTGTGAGTAGAGAAATTGCAGTTCTGTTTCATTCTTAAGCACATACGCTCACTGAGTGACTTTGCCCCATCATTTTCTCCCACCTCAATCCATCTCACAAGACTGTTATTGTGGAGAAAAGGAGTAGTATGTGTACCCTGGGGTAGAGCAAGAGATAAAACTTACAGATAAAATAAAATGTTCCTTTGGAATTTAAGAATATGAGATAGTATATAGTAGCTATAGATGAATACCCTGAAAATAAGGTGATATTTTGAATCTGGAGGCCTACAACTTATATTATATAAAGTAAGAAAACTATCCTTTTTTGAAAAATGACTTCTTTTTTCAGTGATAAACACTGAATTATTATCCATAAGTATGCATGTCACTTGACTAATTAAAAATTTTCTGAATAACACCTGGTATGAGGCAGAAAGAGAAAGTAGGTGGTTGACAAATATGATGCTCTTCTCAAACCAATTAGCTTATGATGTAACATGTGAAAACATCAACATCAGTCCTTCAGTCCATTGTCAGTTCATTATTTAGCCCCATTTTGAACATGTGGCCACCCTAATTTCTATAGGGAAGATGGGTCAATTAGGCTGATGAAGGTAGTTGATGAATGCAACTGATTTCTAGTGGATGATGGGCATGATGGGGATTTTCCCAGCAATCAAGGGAGCAACTCTGAGGCTAGCCTTGTTGAATTATAGAATAGAGAGACTTGGTGCTTCATAGAATGGCTCCTGAGTGCTAATCTATAGGGTTCCTTGGTTTGCTGAGGAGCTCCAGGAGATGAAGTATCTAACAAGATATCTACAGCATCACTGGAAAAAACAAGGACCAACAACAGCCAGAAAAAAGAAAAAAGCCCAGCTCTGGGTCTATACTGTAATGGTAAGAGATATAAAGTGTCAATATGTCTCCACATTTATTGCATCCTCAAGGTGCTAGTCAGCAGCATTATTTAGTGTGACCTGGGTCCTTCTGAGCTCTGAGATCCCAGAAGACATCCCTGCTAGTTTTTAGGAACACATTGGGAACAAAATTGCTCATATTTACTGTATTGTGAATTGTAAATGTCCAGTACTGCATGAACTGGATTGTAAATGGGTAGAATCTCATGAGATGACAGAGGTACCATTTTGCAAAGTCCTCTGAGATTCTTTTGAATCAATGACACCCAAAGAAGTAAAGAGAGTCATCTGTGGAATGAATTTCTATGTGGGATACCCTAGTACTCAGCATTCTGACTAATCTTATTTAACATCTAACATTAAGCCTTTGGGACAGGCCATTGGTTAGTTTAAGGCCTCATCAATAGGCTGATAAATACATAGTTTTCCATCATCAGCTATCAGGCTGCATAAGTGATGTAGAAGTCATGACCCAGTGCTTAGAGAAGTTAGGGAGTATATGGAATGAAAATAACTGCAGGTACATCCCAGGAAGAGCTACCATTGGCACAGAAAACCAGTACTTCCAAAGCAAATCATCTTAATAGGTTTGCATTTCCTGTAAAGAGCTGGTGTGCAATTTGAATTGTCCTGACTCAGGGATGGGTTCCACTTAACTTTACTACCGGTTTGCAATGGGAGTGCGCGCAGTTCTGTACATGCGCAGATCATCCATGCCGATCATCCATGATGACCATCTGCGCATGCACAGAATGGCGGGTGGACGGAGCCTCCCACTGCCATTACAGTTCGCAAGAACCGGACCGAACCAGGAGCAACCCACCATTGTCCTGACTTGTCCTGAACCCTGTTGGGATAGGTGGAATCTATAGCCAGGAAAATCTTTGGTTGGCTTTGGAGCTCTGCCAGTGATAGCCATTCCTGGATCAGGATTCATTGACTCTAAAATGACTGCAAATTGCTATACGCGGGGCTACCTTTGAAGACAATTCAGAAGGTGAAACTGGCATATAAGCAGCTGCTGGCCTAACCAGTACTAGCCGGTTCAGCAGCATAACATCTATTCTGCAAGAGCTGTGTTGGTTGTTGATGGGATTTCAGATTCCAAGTGTTGGTTGTTAACTATAACTTGATTTAATCCTTATATTTTGGATTATCTCCATGCAGACAATGTCTACTCTACTGAATATCTGAACATGCAATGGAGGACATGGATAATTGGAAAGAAGGACAAATGGGGAAAAAGGAAGATCCGCTAACTTTTAAATTTTCTTGGCATCCATGACAAAAATTATCACAAAAAAAGCAAAAAATATTCTTAGGCCTATACGTATATGAACTTACTTTTCGAGTATCAGAAAGTCTGTTTTTTCAATCGCAATATGTTTTACACAAATTTTTGTTTTCAAGAATATATCCTAGTGATAATTGAGTGGGGAAAATAATTGAGTGAGTGGGAAAGACTAGATCTGAGGTAGAAATTTCACAATACATAAGGTGAGTCATGATCCACAGACTACAGTGATCATAGATATAACGGTCTGGATTGAAGCTGATTGCTGGAATCAAGAAATAAATAACATACTATAAATCTAGGCTGTTGAGTTAGTTGACTGACAAGATTAAAAAAAAAAGGCAATTTACAATATCACTTGACTGCTGAAAATAGTTCAACCTCCCCCGAGATACTTTAAAAACCAGATAATACCTGATTTTAAGGTTATGTCTGCTGAATAGAGTATACAAGCCAAAAAGGAGGACATGTCCTCCTTTTGACAGTCTTCTGGTAATCCCATCCAAACACAAGATTGTTTGAAGATAGAAAAGATGGAGCCATAAGGATCTCTAGAGGATAGTCTTCCAAAGGACAGGTGTAGCAAAAGAAAAGTTCTGCTTCCTGGGTCCCTGTAGGTAATATTACTTAATTGATGGGATCCAAAGCAATCCAACCTCAGTGGAACACATAGGATAGGCAGACACAACAGGAGATAGGCAATCTCTCAATGGTTAGGCCCAATGCCATTTCTCTGATCACAGTGCAATATATTGATACAAATTCATTCCCATGTAGTCGTATAACATTCAATGAACAATCATACACACAAATTCAGGTTTCTTACTGTGTCTTCTTCCTAACTCTATCCAACCTCTCTAGTGATAACCATAATTATTAATAATAACAGATGGATAAAGACTAGAACTTTGGCTGGGGAAGACTAGATTCTAAGGTAGAAAACAGGAAAGAAAAAGAGGGCTGATAATGAGAATAGCTTTGTAGATATTGTTTCTTAAATAGTTATCTGATAGCACATTTGGTTTTCTCTAATTACCACCTTGCTTTTTAAAAAATCATAGTTCCTGTTCTATTCCATTATTAGGGTTTTTTTTTATCCTTCACATTTTTTCAGAAAATGGAGATTAGATATTCCTATATTTTTTCCAAAAGGGAAAAAGCTGGATTTTGTTAGTCTGATTGGTTGGTTGGTTGATTGGTTGATTGAATATGTGCCATTGAGTAATTTTCAGTTCCTAGTGACCACATAAATAGATTTTTCTCCATTTTGATCTATCCCTAATCTGTCTCCAGAAAGCTGGGTCTTTGCATAATGTGTGTGAAGTAGGATAATTTGAGCCTGGTCATTTGTATCTCAAGTGAGAACTCAGGGTTGATTTGTTCAATGAGCCATTGGTTTATTTTCTTGGCTGTCCATGATATTCTCGGGAGTCTTCCCCAACATCAATGTTCAACGGTGTCAAACTTTTCCTAGACTGTTTCTACTTTCACTTCTATAGAATGTTACAGGGAATGCAATAGCTTGCACAAGTCTGAAGTTTGTAGGTAGATAGACATTTGAAAATCCTTTCTAAGGCCTTCATGGTTGTTCTACCAAAAGCTAATCTACAGCATATTTCTTGGCTGCTTATTCCTTTACTGTTGATAGTTGATTCTAACATTGTAGTGTAAGATGTTTTAAACAAAATGTATCATGCAGATGGCTTTGTGCCTAAGGCGGGACTAGAACTCTTTCCATTTTTTCCATTTTTAGCCTGATACAACAAACTGGCTCTCCCTAGCAATAAAGAGTATTGGGCAAATGCAGTTATAGTCTGGGATCATTTAGAGACTTCTAAAAATGAAATTAAAATCTATTAATCTCTGCCTATTATTATATCTTTTTCCCTTGAAAACATTTTTCTTTTAATTTTCTTTGGGATTTTAAATTTAGTGTCAGTAAGATTGACAGCTATAATACAGCTACAGAATGACACAAAACATTATAACGTTGGAAATACTGAAGGATAACTTTGAAAAATTGAATCAGAAGTTAATATCAACAATATCAATAGTAATGTTTCCTTCTATCAATAGACTGCCCAAAAGATGTCTTGGAAGTAAAGGGAAAAGAGGAACAAGTTTTATTAGACAAGACAAGGTTGAGGTTGAAAGTGCGTCTACAAATGAAAGACTACTCATGGGAAAAGATGTTTTATTGGACATACAAAATTGGTTGATGCTTTAAAATCAAAAGTTACAAATAATAAACTCAAAATTATTTTTGCAGAAACACAGAAATACAGGCAGTCCTCAAGTTTCATTGGTAATTGGGAACAAAATTTCTGTTGCTAAGTGATGTGGTTATAAATCATGATGTCATAAAACCACATCAGTTAGTGACCTCAATCCCATTATTACCTGATTTGAAGAAAGGAAGGAAGGACCAAGATACATGCTGCAAGTACAATAAGAAAGAGAAAAAAAAATCTGAATAACAACCAAAGATTATATAACCGAATGATTTTTTTTATTTATTATTATTATATTCTACTTTTGATTTAAGAACTCAAGATGGCATATGCAATACTGCTTCCTATTTTTCCTACAACAACAACCCTGTGAGATAGATTGGACTGCAAAAGTGACATAAAGATGACACAGAAAGATTCAGGCAGTACACATGCACCCACCACCACACGTGTGTGTGTGTGTGTGTGTGTGTGTGTGTGTGTCTAGGCTAGAAAAAAAGAATTGGAATTCTCACTTTCCATGTGTAAGAATATATTTTGTAGAAACAAAATCTGCCTTCGCACATCCTTTTTCTTAAGAGGTTCCTTATCTCACGTTGAGAAGGCCTACAAAAATAATGAACTCACAAACACATCAGCAGAATTATACTTTGCTCAGTTTACAAGACATGCAGCAGTAAAGAAAGAATTCAAGATGTTCAAACCATAATTCTATTTGTTGTATATTATAGCAAAAATGATTGATGAGATAACAGGAAACATCGTCCTTTCAGTGGCTAGTTGAATGCTGGGCCAATTATTATTAGTATATTGTCAATAAAAGGAAAGGCAAGTTTTCATTTCTGCCTCTTTATTATACAATGCATGGCAGGATTAGTTGTAATCAGGGAGAAATAAATCTTTGAACCAAGTATACTGAATAGCTTCCTGTGGTCCAATGTTACATTCCTCCAAGGTCTGTTAAGGCCACTATGAACGAGAGATGGAACAGTTGGAAGGGAGAACAAAGCAGTCAGTGGCACCCTGTGAAGGAAAGGAGGAGTGAGCTGTATAAAATAGCTGATAGGACTAAATTCATATTGTTTTGTCTTCCTGTTTAACAGTTCTTTTGCCATGACAAATAAAGGCTGAACGCAGAGATTGTCATTTCTGTTTGGTTTATGAGACTGATTGTGTTTATTTTGTAAAGAGCTGTGGGAAAATGTGAGCCGATCTAAACCACATTTTCCTATTCTGTTGGAACCCCTAAGGACAGTTGCTTTGTGACCAACAACTCCACCCCAATTTTTGGAGCTTAAATACTACAAGATTTTAGCCAGGACTTTAGGAGAACACTTCATCAGCAGAATATTTTCCCCCAATACATGAAATGAGTTTGAGTTCTGATTCCTTCAAATTTCTGAAAGATTATCTTCGGTATACTGGGTTTAGAGTATTAGTATTGCTAAACTGAATCAATTTCTTATTTGTTTTGATGCATGACTTGTAAAAATAAAGCATTTAGCAGCAAAGGAATCGCTACCCAATATATATCATCATATACATCATATAATGATACATCATGTACAGTACACGGGGTGATTTTATATGTGTGATTTTATAATGCTGGATAAGATCAGAATACAAGTTTAAAGGGGAGAAATATTTGTTTGCCCTGAACGTCATCTAGAATGCTTTAAAAGGGTTGATTGCAGTAACTTTAGTATTGGAGATATAATTTAGGATTTGGGGAATATGCATGCCTTGTCTGCATTTGTTCTATTGTTGTTCCATTTGGGGCTGAAATGTTAGGAATGTTACTGTGACTTCAGACTGATCGCTGTAAGTAAAAGATGCATATGTATCTTGGCTATATATTTGGAGTATATCGAATACTTGGAATATACCAAGACACCCAGGAGTTTTGGACCTTTTATACATAGGGGATGTTTAAAAATAATTACATAATACTGGGCAGTTAATTTAGATCTAATGTGCTGCAGTGTTGTTTGTAAAATATTTAAATTCATCCCTTTTGACGAAAAACCAAAGAAAATAACATTTTATGACTTTTGCTTACTATTTATTTTCCATATATATCCCAACCTCCTCCTATTAAGGTTTTATCATGTTCTTAAAATAGTTAACTGTATAGTTTATTTTTTTCTTAGTTTGATACAGTATAAGAAATTCAGTGAATGGAAAAATAACATAGAGCAAGTGGCAGCACCTAACTGACATTGCTGATCTGCCCAAAAGTTGAGCAAAGTCAGACCTACTTAATATTTGGATGGGAGACCAACAGGAAATTTTCCAGTCTTTTATAGCTAGAGTATAACAATGAATGGAAAAGTAAAAGAAAGGCAAGAATATCCTGAAGACAACTCTATAGATGTGTCCCCATAGTCACTATGAGTCAAGCTCAATTTGAGAAAATCTTTATATTTATATAAAATAAATTTAATAGGTAGAATCAAGAGTGGGCAATGTGTAGTTCTAAAAACATATTCAACCTTTGCATGGGGGAGGGGACTTTAGAGTCCCATGCAGTCACAATTACTGAACACCATAAAGGGCAATTGTAGTGCAATCCTAAATATAGCTTAAAGCAGAGGTCTTCAAACTTGGCAACTTTAAGACTTGTAGACTTCAACTCCTAGAATTATCCAGCCAGCTATGCTGGACCTCTGGAAACCTTAAAGGTTAGACATTGTTTTAAAAACATTTTCCTGTGACAGAAACTCTTACAAACAGAGAGGTGAGGAGATGACTAATGAATACTGCAACAGAAAGCAACACTGGACCCTCAAAGATGCAGAGAATTTGCAGAAGTTAATTCTCCCCAAACTCTTGAGTATTCAGAGACAGGGGTTGAAAACCAAAACAGACGCTTGGAGCCTCGACAGGCCAAATGAAGAACTCAGAGTAATGTTCCAGTGGAATGCCTAACCAAGGGGATAAAGTGTTCTGGCTGCAGCGGTTTGCGGCTTGCTTTCCTGTTCTCACTAATGGTCTCAATAAAGCCTGCCAGGCTCAGTTGTGGGCTGTGTTGTCAGCTCTTACTTGTGTTGTCTCTGGCACCTTTTCTTCCCTCCTGGTGTCCCATCTTGAGAAACCAGCTTTATTTCCTCCTGATCAGTATGTTGCTTCAAGGCCAGGCAGCTTAGAAGGGTGGGGGAGTTTGTTTGTACCAGCCTGATAAGGGTAGTCCACTTTTCCTAGTCTCTAATTTTCTTCTTAACAACCACTGGTATCTGCTGTCTTTCTCATCTTTCTTCTCTAACTTCCACCCTTTCCCTTCTCCTTCATTAGGATTGTCTTAATGCTCAGCCAAGCACTGAAACTACAAATACTCATTCCCTGTTACTCTGGTTTATTGGCAAGGAGGCCAACCTTTTCCCTTCATCAGAAAGAAAGAAAGAATTCTAATCATAATCTAATACAGCAAAGATAACCTTGTTTTTCTAGAAAGGAAAAAAGTAAATAGACTAATCAACATACCTTTATTTAATTAGTTCAGTGTGATTATGGTTTGCTCGAGTGATAAGTTTAATTCCTTTCCACATACAGCATACAGCTTCTTAATTGAGCTATTGAATTTAGTGTTTTTTCATAGAAAAGCAAGCAAGCACCCTTCAAATATTTTGTAGTATAGTTCTCATAATCCTTTGCCAATAGCTATGCTAGCTGTTAATTGAATTTCAGAACAATAGGGCACTAAATTGTCTATTCCTAGAGTGTCTTTCTGGTGTTCCTCAGTTCACCAGCAAGTTCTTCTTGGGTCAATCAGAGTTGAATCCCAATACTAAACTTATGATTCAAAATCTGATACGTACTTTCAAATTCTCGTATTGTCTTTTTCAGTTTGTGAACCTCTTGAGTTTACTCTTGCTATCTGAGCTGATTCATCAAATGTATCTCTAAATCTTTGTGTGAAGTTCTGGTACTCTAATTGCCTCAATGAGGGGCACAATCCTTTGGCTGCCCTTTTTTTCAGCATTCAGATCAAAATACATCTTGAAATCATCTGTACAGGTTGTTTTGGCCAATATGTCTTAAACAATTTACACAGACTAAAATCAAATCAAACAGACAAAATTGTCTTGGACTCTTTCAAATATCTATGGCAAATTTCCATGAAAGTGAAGAAATACCAGTGGGGCTGCATGTTATATATTGCTCCTGGAACAAGCCTTGTCTGAAATGCCATAGTTGTACCATAACATTGTGCAGATTTGTTATCAGTATATCCACTTGCTCTTGATTCTATAACAATGCTTCAGCGACTTGTTCTGTGTAAAGTGGGGTGCATTGAGAATCTGATAACATCTACACAATGCAAAGCAAGATTCAATGTCTCTCTGAATAAAGAATAGTGATGAGGGGTCCTTGGTACTCTCTGAGTGTGATTGTTTTCTTGCAGACATTTCATTACGCAAACTAGGTAACATTATCAGTGCTAGTAAGGAGGGGTTTGCTCTCAGTTTATATTCTGGATGCTTGCCCTGTCAGTGTTGCTGGGAGTGGGCTTAGATGTTATTTGGTTGGGCTGTTTATTGTTAGCTTGTTTGACAATACCTTGATTGGAGTATTCTTTACTTCTTGGTTGTTGGCCTGATGTTAATCTTAGAGTTACTCTATGGTCATCTAGGTGTTAATTGCTGGTAGGGAGGTGTTTTGGTCATTTTGTTCCCTTTTTGGCTGGTTGATTGTCTCTTTTGCACAGTATGAAGATATTGTTTATGTTTATTTGTTTATTGATGGCTAATTTGTCAGAATGCCAGGCTTCTATAAATTCTATAGCATTTTTGGACTTGTCTTGGTTTAGGATGGTCATGGTTTCACAGTTGAAACTATGGTTATGTCTATCCATATCAGTGGTGGGTTGCTACCAGTTTGCCCTGGATCAGGCGAACCGGTAGCGGTGGTGGCGGGAGGCTCCATCCACCCACCCGGACGTCTCTGTGTCATTGCGCATGCAAGCACATGCGCCTCTCCAAGCAAACCGGTAGCGACAGGATTTGAATCCCATTACTGGTCCATATCTTGTGAAATTAGGGAGTTTTCATCATGTCTTTTGACTGATATCATGGCTGCATTCTGCCAGTTGTCTGCCCTCTTTGACCTCCATAACAGCTGTTGCAGTTATTACATTGTATGTTGTAGATGACTCCTGATTTTTCTTCTAGGGCTCCTGGGTCTTTTGGTTTATTTAGGATGTTTTGGAGGGCTTTAGTTGGCTTGTGTGCTACACTGATTCCATGTGGTTGTAATAGTCTGTTCATGGTTTCTGAATAATGAGGCTTTCAAACCTGATATCAGCTGTTGAAGTAGGCAAGATCAAAAAACAAACACCACAAGAACCATTTGATGTCATAGGATAATAACAGAATCTTGAAAACCTGACAAGAGAATCATCACAGGATAATCCAGAGTTTCTTTTTTAACTTGTCACCCTCTCTTTCAGGGCTCCATTCATATTTATGTAATCACTTGTGTATTCCTTCTTCAAGGTTATTGATATACAGCTCTGCAGCAGATTAGAAGTGAAATGGTAGATTGTTGCATTTTATTTGGATGGTTGAGTTATACATTATACACATACACATCCTTTATTCAAAAGGATGACACATTTGAGCAGGATTTAAAATTTAACAGTTCCTTTATTATATTCTCCCCTAATAAATGCTCTTTCCATTTTAACAATAAGGTATTTGAGGAAGAATTCCTCTTTTTAGGTGACTATTGTGTATACTGGTAGGTATACCTCTTAATATGAAAGAAATGTGGAAAATACACCTTGCTGTTGTGATGACAGGATTGGGCAGTTTTTCCTGCCATGGCGTTAGCCCGTATGATTCCGTAAGCAATTTGAGAGTTAGTTGAATAATATTTATTACATTTAAAAGTTGCTAAATGCAAGTAGTATTTTGTAATAAGGTGCCCTCAGTTTTCCATAATTTTGTTTCAGATATTTTCATTTGTTTATTCTGTATGTATCACACTTTTACACATTATTCAGATTGTCTTTTAACATATCTGCAACTCCCTGTGGTATAAATTAGATTAACAATTATTCCTTTTAAGATTGTTATTGAGCTTCCATCGTTGATTACAGAAAGTTTTCAAACAACATGCAATAGGCAAGAAGAATACAAGTATAGGTAGTGCTTGATTATAACAGTAATGAAGCTCAAAAATAAGTTTTGATGGTCATATGTTGAGGCACCCATGTGACCGGACCTGATTTTATGACTTTTGGCAGTAGCTATTAAGTGAACGTGGTGGTTATAAGCAAATCAATGTATCCGTATGGGCTGGAAACTGGCAAAAAACCATCATGAACATTGTTATGTGGATGCAGAAATGCTGCATCCGGTCATAAAGGTGAGCTGGTTGCTAAGTGCCTGAGATTTAGTCACAGGAGGTCACAGGAGGTGTGCAGTCATCAGAACTCTGGAGTCATAATTAGCATGGTGGGGTGCGCATCATAACTTCAAGCAGCCTCTAAGTGACTGGTTGTTAAGCAATGACTACCTGTATTAAGTTGCTTTTCTGTAAGGAAAGCAGAGCACTATGAAATCATGTAATATGTCAATGAGAAATAAGTGATCGGGATCCCTTTGAGCAGAGTTCCAAACCTGCAGGCCATGGACCACGTACACCCCATAACATTCTTGGATATGGAACAAACCACCTTAAAATTAAGTTTAATGTGTATTTTAAATACATTATTTAATGTAAACTGGATTAAAATATATTTCACAAACATTTAACTAAATAAAATAAAAAATATATAATAAAACATAGATAATACTGCATTTTAAAACTAAATAATAACTTTAGTCATTGGTCAGAAAAACTCAGAGCTCGTGACTTGTGAGGAGTCCTGCACAAGTTACCACCTCAGTCTAACTGCAGCAATGAGGATTGCTTGGCCCTGCCCTGGCACAAGCCACGCAAGAGCACCACTTGACAGCTGGTTTCACTCAGTCTGCCTTCCAGCAGCCTCAAGCACCCTAGGCAGCTGCAATTGAGTCAAGGCTGCCAGCTTCTGTCTCTTCCCTGTACTGAGAACTGACTTATTCCCAATCCAATCGCCTCCAGTGCACAAAAGTGTGCTTCTTTCTACAAAATAGACCAAATTAATTTCTCTCTTTCCTTCAAAACAGGTTCAATTTCCTCCCTCTCTTCAAAATAGGTTGAATTCATTTCCTTCTTCCTTTAAAAAAAAAAAAGCTTTAATAATTAATATTCTTTGAGCTTCAGGCTGCAACATGACTGTTGTTAACCTTATAAAACATTCAATTTTAAAATTAATAATAATTAAAGTTTTAAAAGGTTGAGAATACATTCAGAGAAGAAGGAGAGAATGGACAAAAATAAAGAGAGAGCACAGCCTATGAGTATGTACTCATGGATAAAATGACCATTCATGGATAAGGTGACCCTTGAAGTTTGTGTATGTTTTAATTTTCACAATTGGCTTATCTGTGGATGACACGTTGGTTAAAAATTTGAAGGTCAGTTTATCTGCAGATGGGTTTATCCAGGGGTTCTCAACTGGGACTGGTACCGGTCCAAGGCCCATTGGGAACAGGCTGTGCAAGTGGTGGGTAAGTGTGCACAGCTTTATCTGTGCATGCGTGGAAACTAGATTGCATGCGCAAAACCATCTTCTCCTCCCCCCCCCCACTGCCACCACCGCTGCTGTTGGTCTGTAAAACCAGAAAAGTTGGGGACCGCTTGGTTTATACAGGTACTTTTAAAAAGGGAACAAAAAAGTATCCTATATAATTGTCTGTAAGCCCATCTGTGGATAAACAAACCCAATGTTTTTTAGCATTTAAATTGTCAGTTTATCTATGAGTATATACAATAAATGCTTTTTGTATAATACTTTTTTTTTCTAATTTTTTTTTCTTTATAATATCAAATTAAAAGAAAAATATTTTTTGTTAAAAGCTTGGAATTATTGATTGCAGTTATCAGCAATTAATACATTTATATGTATAATTTGTTGGCAGATATGCATGGAGCCAGTTTGGTATTGTGGTGAAAGTGTCAGACTAGAAACTAGGGGTTGGTGTTTTTGAGTCCTACCTTAGCCATGAACCTTGGAGCAATTCCTTGGAGCAATTCCTCTCTCTCAGCCTGGGGAAGAAAAAACTGCCAAGTCATTTCTGAAAAAAAGACAGGCTAGAAAAGTGGAGAGGGCAATTTCCAGGAGTCCAACATTACTTAAAATCACAACTTTCAAGCACATATAGTATGTTCCATACTGTGTATATTTCCTAGTTTTGATATTTTAAGTATTTAAATATAAATATTTGAACATATTACTATTGTATATATTTACAATTTACTCATATTCTTATATCATGATACACAAAGTTGTACAGTACTTGGTTCAAGAAAAGCTGCACAAAACAATTTTTCCCCACTCTTAGATTATCAGAAATTAGCGGGAATATTGCATGGAGGTGGGATAGGAGTTGAGGGGCTGGTCCCCATGATAAACTTATGCAAGTTTTAGTGGCTCTCATTTCTCTCTCAGTTTAACACCAATGCCTTAGAGAGATAGATGAAGTTTCTACTCCTTCCCAATAGCCTTGGTTAACATCAGTGGTGGGTTGCTACCAGTTTGCTCTCGATTGGGTGAACCAGTAGTGGTGATGGTGGGAAACTCCATCCACCTGCCCGGAAGCCTCTGCACATGTGCAAAAGCATCACACGCCTACAAGCGAACCAATAGCGGACAAAATTGAAACCCACTACTGGTTAACATTACTGGTTTCCTGCAATGAGAAATCAGCATTGGTGACCCAAATAGGAGAAGCTTACTTGTCTTCAAGTTTCTCTGCACAACTTTGTTCTCGGTCATTGGGAAGTGGAGTGAACTTGGCTTCCTCTGTTCTTTCCAGTGGTTTGGTTAAAACTGCTAGATTCCCTTTGCAAGAAACATGTTTTTTGTAAGCAGACTATTAAGAGACATTCATTTTATATATATATAAATATTTTTTTAAAATATTCATTTTTTCAGTTCAGGAGAGCGGCATATGTGAGGAAGGGGGAGGGAGGGGAGGAGAGAGAGAGAATTATATATATGTGCAGTCCCCAAAGCTACAAATATTATCCACCATTGTTTTTAAGCAATTATATGTAATAATATTTTTAAGATTACTTTGTCAGAAATTCTATGACATGCCTTGAGTCAAGATATTTTATTTCACAACTAACATGGAGCTTTGTGGGAGTCATCCAAAGAATTTTGTGTATTCTACCACCAATAGCCTCCCACCGGCCGATACGCTCCCATAGAGAGGGGCTCCTCCGGGTGCCATCAGCCAAACAATGCCGACTGGCGGCCCCCAGGGGGAGAGCCTTCTCTGTGGGGGCACCTACTATCTGGAACGAGCTTCCCCCAGAGATACGGAGGATCCCGGATCTGCGCACCTTCCGCCGCGCCTTAAAGACCTTACTATTTCACCAGGCCGGCCTGGCCTAATTGTCCCCCTCTTTTATAAAAGATTTTTAAAATTTTAAATATCTTTTAGTATTTTATATATTCAATTTTAAATTGGTTTTAAAAGTTTGGGGTTTTAAATTTGTCGGGGCCAAAATTATTTAATTTGATTTTATTCTATTTTTTAAATTTTGTATTGTATGTGTTTTTATTGTTTGGCTGTGCACCGCCCTGAGTCCTTCGGGAATAGGGCGGTATAGAAATCTAATAAAATGAAATGAAAATGAAATGAAATTTATTGCTTCTCATTCAAAGGCATCACTAATTAGGATTACTCTTCATTAAAACTATTTTATCTTTTCACAGGCTGGAACTAATGGATACATGGCTCCTGAAATCTTAAAGGACGAAAGTTACAGTTATCCTGTAGATTGGTTTTCTATGGGGTGCAGTATTTATGAAATGATTGCTGGTCGAACACCATTCAAGGATTACAAAGAAAAGGTTGAAAAAGATGAAGTTAAAAAAAGAACCATAAATGACGAAGTGCAGTTTCAGCATGCTAATTTTGATGAACCAACAAAAGAAATCTGCAAACTCTTCTTGGTAAAGAATCCTGAAAATCGTTTAGGAAGCAGGTATCATTTTCCCCTCTTTTGATTGAATGGTACTGCCATAATTTTTTAAGGAACTGAAGTTCAAATGTCAATACTGTAGAATTTTCTAAGACTGCTAAAGCTACAGAGCGAAGATCTGTCTGGGTGCAAAGATAATCTAATCACAGTAATCCCCTTCTCCCTGGTTGGATTACTGCAAGGCATTGTCCACAGCTGCCCTTGAAGGTTCCTGGACAGCTTCCATTATGCAGAATTTTGTAGTCAGGATTTTACCTGCTATAGACAATTTTGTTCACTTTACCCCAGTGAGCTGGTTGATTCTTGGCTTCCAGATTCATTCCAGGTTTTGATATTTATTTCAAAATCATAAATGCCACTACTTTCTATTACTCCTAAAAGTGTCTCTTCTCATATTGGTCTTTCCATATCTTAAATTTTGTTCAAGTTCCTGACAGCCTATGGATTAGCAGAAATTTCTGCAAAACCTGAAGTAAGTCTTGACCATTGACTGAATCTGCACCTCTAAGCCAACTGTTAAAACCTGCCTGCCCCAGGCCTAGTTAAGGAGAATAATTGATGGATATTTTCCGACTAGCAAATGCTTCTTGAGAAGGGAGGGAAGCAAGAGGAATCTATTAGTTCATTTCCTTAACATGACCCATGCACAATAAAGAGCAGCACCATTTGGTTGTGTCATTCCTGTTACAATAGGGGTCCCCAATCCCCGGTCTGTGGACCAGCACTGGTCAGCAGCATGCCAGCAACTGGGCCGCACAAACAAGCAAAGCCCCATCCATGGGATGAAGGCAGCACCATGCCTCCTCCATCCAGGGAAAAAACTCTCTTCATGGAACCAGTCCCTGGTGCCCAAAAGGTTGGGGCCTGCTGTGTTACAGGATAGGGATCCACAGTGGCAGCAGCACATTTTATGCCATTCTGCTTTTTGTGTGTGTGTGTGTGTGCCTCATCATGTATTGGCGAATAGCATTTTACTGAATTTTGGGGAAGAGCTGCTAGAGAACACATAGGAGGATTTGAGAAAATAGTGTTGCTTGGTTCTTGTTGAATATGGACCTGGAGAGACCCGAGTTTCAGTTCCCCCATTGAACCACAGAGTTTATTGAATAATTTGGGGTCAATTTTTCAGTCCTAGTTCCATTTCTCACAGGGGTTCTTGTGATAAAATATGATAAAATATCTCCCACAAGTGCCTGCCTGTCCTGAGTTCCCAAATGAAAGGACAGTAGGTAAATACAATGAATAAACAAATGCCATATTATGGTGAAAATGATTTGAAGAACCATAATCTCAGGTATGACATTCTAAAGCAATTTGGCTTGGGGAAAAATAAAAATATTGAAAAAGAAGTACATTGCTTTTGGATATATAATGTTAAGTAATTTCACAGTACCAAAGTCTGCTATTAAAATCACACAGTCAGGGAAGGCAAGATCTTGATCTTTGTGCACTAGTCACAAAGGATTCTGTCATCATATGCAATTTAAACTTTGGTTAAAGTTGAGCAGAACATTAGGATTGGAAGAAGAATTCTTAGGAAAGAAAGGTGGCTCGATTCAAGTATTCTTTTTATAAATGAAAACAGTAGCTGTGCTAAACATGGTTACTAGGTATAAATCTGTAGAGATTATAGCCTGCATGCCAAACTGCAGATTCACAGTTCATTTCCTCACAACTGAGACATGAGTCTTGGCTATGTATAAATAGTCAGAGACTCCAACCCTCTCTCTGTGGGATATAGATAAGATTTGGAAAAGGGCTAGTTTCCATCAAAGAAGCTGAAGAAATCCAGGAACACTGAGACAGAGGAGTATTTGTTCCGTAGAAATTATAGTATAACTAGGAATTAGATTTTACTTTCTGTTTTCTGCATTGTATGAAGTTCCGTGTCCTTTACCTCACTGAACAAGTTACGAAATTGGGTGTTTTAGTTTTCAGACATATTTCAGGCTGTGTTACTAAGAATATTTATTTTCTTTAGAATTTATTGTGATGTTTAATAATAGTTTGAAACCTCCTCCTATAAAATTTGGGAAGAAGGCTCTTTATCTGAGGGAATTTCATCTTCTGGCTTTTTTTCCCCCTTCTTTTTTTGTGTTGTTTGCATTGTTTATGTTTTTATCATAGTTGCTAGCCACACAAGAGTTGTGTGCCACAAAATGGGCAACCTTATGTATCTTTTAAATAAATAAATATATTTATAGCAGAACAGATGAGGCTTGCCCTGAAGGCTGGTGGTGGCAGCAGTACTAAGCTACTACTTCAAAGCAGGAGATAAATCACGATTTTGATTCTCATTTTCATTCTGCAGGCCTGCCCTACTACAAAGCAATGTTAAACTAAAAAGAGCTTTGGGTTTTTTTGTGATGCCAATTTAACAATAATGGATAAGAATTGTGAGAAGGGGGACAATTATACTTTTCAAACATGCATATTGCATGTTGGGTGCTTTGGTTATGAAATAAATGAAATAAGTATCAATATTTGGTGTCAGATGTTCACTCAGGTATTTCATTGGACTTCTATCAAGCTCTGATAACAGTGGTTTTAAAACTATGCAAAAATCCAGACAATCCAAAGAGGATTTTCATAGAACAGTAGAGAAGTTTTTAAGAGTGATGGTAGACTGCTTCAAATGCCAAATAAAATGGCTTATAAATATTTAAATAAATATATTCTGCTTGAAGGGCAACATTTTTCATATAAATAAAAAGTTTATTCAGTCAGAGATATAATAATATATTTATGGTTACATTATTGTGTCTAAAAAATTAATATTCGGTATACCAGCATTTCATAAATCTATGCCTTCTACATTGTGTAGGATACCTCTCCCAGCTCACTGGTCAATATCAGGTACGGTAAAAGTTAATTTTAATTTAATTTTAAAAGCCCCCTAAAATGTAAACTAGAAAATAAAAATTTAAAATGAAATAAGAAATCCATATACAATAAATTATGTTTGAAACCACTGTAAACTATAATCAAATCGTAAAAGTCCTGAATAAAAAGCAATGTAAAAGTCCTAGAAATAAATAAAATTAAAAGTTGGAAAAAGATATAGCTAATATATTAACTTTTTAAAAATTGTACAAGGAAAACATGGGACATTGTTATGAATAAGGCAGCCAAACACCATCTCTGATGAAGGAACTTTAAAACACAAGGAAGTATCAATCTAAAGAAAAAAAGAATACATTTTTAATACCTGTTTTTAATGCCACCCTATATGGGAAAATATTCCCAATTACTCAATAAAAGGACAGAGATACATTTTAATGCCTGCATGTTTTAGATTCTTTACCTTTTGCTCCAGTTCATTTAATGTTGTATTAACTTCTAAAGGATCGGGGAATTGACTTGCAATAATTATTTGTGCAGATGTTTTTCATGCTGCTGTTGATACTGCCAAATGTGCTGCTTTAGCATTCTTTACCAGTTGTGATCTTTCCATGTCATGGCAAGGAGGTTTTGTTTAGCTCCTAAACTGACTTTCAAAGCCAATGTTTGGAGCAATTGATGCAAGCTATAATGAAACACAAGGAAACGCCAGAATTAAAATGCTGATTGAAAATACTAACTGAAAAGCACAGATCTCTTAATTACCATAATTAATAATTTGAACTGGGCTATTTATTTATCTGTTAAATTTATATTCTTCTTCCTTGCCAAAAATCACACTCAGCACGGTTAACAAGCAAAATACAGATGAAAATATTATGTTTATGGGTAAAATATTAAAATAAATACAGTGAAACTATGATTGAACGCATTAATTAAAAAATAAACAGACTTCTCAATTAAAAATCAACAAGCAATGCCAGACATTTCTTGAGGTATGCAGAAGATAACAGAAAGAAAGAAAAGGCTTGGCATCTTCTGGCTTGAATTCCATGAGAACGTGCTCTGTCTTATTCTTACAAAATGTTGGTCCCAAACAGAAAATTTTATGGGAACCTTAAATCCTGCTTACAGGAGATCTGCTTGGGTGTTAATGAGTTAACACCCGAAGTAAATAGAGTATACACTTTTTTTTCATTTTGTCCAAAAACAGTCTGATAGCCACAAGTGTTATATAGCATCTATTGAACTTCATCAATGGCATGCTTGTCTGTCATTTGCTTTTTACTGCCCCTATATGTAAGATCCTGTGATTGGGGGTGGGGAGCACATTCATTGCATATTGGAGACAGCAGAAAACCTGTCTATGGTCGCTAACTAGAGATATTGTTCAAGAACAACTTTATAAAGATTAACTTAAGATTCTGGTAAGGTCATTCAGCCCTTGGGTTATCTGTTTTAAGTATGCATTGCATAAGTTAAAGCTTCTTATAGGCAGCTTTAATTTGCACACTTGACCCTCTAAAAAGGTTCTGATTAACAGCAAACATCAACAATCCAAGGGTCATAAGAGGTGAACTATTTCATCTCTTAAAGGTCCAATTATGTAAGTTTTGTAGAACTAGATTTTCCACCAGGGCCATACAAAAAGAAACAGATCACTAACCAGAAAGAAGCAGAAAAATATTTTATTTCCTTTTCTCATGTGTATGAAGAAAACCATATATATAGGAGCTGGAATCTAATATTAACAAATTAATCCATGAAGAATTGGATTCCACTTTTCAAAATTAATTTACAAACACAGTGTGACAGCTAAAACAACAAATGAGACCAATTAAACAATGGTTTCCAGCAGATTATTTAGACAATATCTGGAAGGCTAAATGCAATCAGTAAGTATTTGTTAGTTTCTGAGAAACAGATTATATTAGGCCCATTATACTGTCCAAAGAAAAGTATTATTTGGGGGGGGGGGCAGGCATTGAGTAGGCTATGTTCCAAGAAGATGCAGAGATGTAGCATTTGAAAAAGATTGTGTGAATCTCTTGCAGAAGATATTCCCTAAATATTTTTGCTAATATTGGGAAATATTGGACTATTAATATTGCTAAGTGGGCTAAAAAAGACAAACATAATTATACATACTATGACTTAGTTTATCTGCAGATCAACTTCCATATACATAGTTCTCCCAACTATATATCTAATTGACATATTAGAGAGATCCAGTGCTTGCCGACCCACAACACTTATCTCCCAAACATCTCCAGAAATGATTGTTAAGTAAACTTTTTGCATCTGTATTGAAGAAAGTTGGAAGTTATTCTTTATTTCTTTTCATTTTTCTTTGTTCCTTTGCACTTTTCCTTCCCCTATCTTTTTCCTTGTAAATAATGTTTTTTTTATTTTGCAGAACTGTAATAAAATATATATTTTATTTTAGCCAAAGAACAGCTGAACAGACTTTAATACATTCATTTTCTAACCACTCTTTTTTTTTTTTTTTTTAGAAAACATACAATGTATTCATGATAAAGTTAAATAACTGGATTAAGTTCATCCAGAGTTTGATGTTTTTATGAACAGATCCATGTCGTTTTCTTGGCCTGATGTGAATGCACCTGAGATTTTTTTTTAAAGAAAGTGTAATTTTCTAGAAGCTGGTGTTCTAGAAAATATAGTTTCAATCGTTTTCTCATAGTTGGTCATGATAATTAGAAGTAATATGAAAAGATAGTTACAGTGCTAGTGAAATGGTAAAAAGTGCTTGAGGATTTCTTTTCAAAATATTTACCAATATGCATTTTTATTAAATAAAAGTATAAAATAAATCTGATTATTAATCTAGCAAATGAATTAAACATTGAAGCTTATTTATCGGCTAGTTCAGTAGGTGATCAAGCCAATTATGGTTTATTTAGCAAACTGAGATTAAATAAATTGTAGCTTAGTAGGCATGAGTGAATTCGGAATTAGACTTCTCAGACTGTTTAAATCTGTTTCTGGTAGAGGTCTATCAGAACTCTAACAAATGTTAACAGATAAACATTATCTAGCTATACTCTCCTTCATCGTGTTGTTAGGTGACTCTTGTACATGCGTGCAAAGGCCTAGTGGTGGTGCTCAAATGTCAGTTTCTAGAAAGGGAGAAAGTGATGGCCTTTGAGTTTCCTTTAAGAATTATTCCCTAACATAGCCTGCTGGCACACAACTCACAAAAAATATCAATAGCCTTGGCTGTCTGAACTAGAGTACCTGTGGGTTATGAAATAGGAAGCCAAGATTTTATAGCTGGGCACTGAATCTAATTTTAGCGATTATGTTTTTAATCACATCAGCATTACAAAAAGAAGGAATGCATAGAAATTTACACATTTTATTTTATTTTACAGGATTACGTTCACAGAAAATCATATCTTTTAATACTACTCAGTGGCATGGTTTACTGCCTGTTTTAAAACACATTTTTCTCCACAAGTAATGAAATGCACATTTTTGAATAGCGTTCAGGATACATTCTCACCATCCTAGGTGAACAAATGAGCTTGTTTTAAATTAATTGAATTTATTTAATATAAGTGCTGTCCAACCCCAAACGAATCTCAGTCTCTCACAATGTAACAAGAAAAATTTTAAAACAAAAGAAGTAAGTTAAAAGCAGATAAAAAACAAGAGGACTGAATCTTACCAGTAATAAAACTCAGAAGAGGCTCTAACACCCCAGTCGAAAGCCTTGGAGAACCCTATCAGAATTGGAGCTACACAATAGAAGCAAAGATAAAATAGGATGACAAAACGACATACAAAATGACCTGATGCATACCAACCCTTTTGGTTATCAGCTGTGCAAAAACCACAGGGACAAATAATTGGCCCCCATCCCATGTAGGGCTTTATTACTAGCACCTTGAATTGCACCAAGAAACTGATTGATAACTAGTGCAGCTCAAAGTTTCTTCAACAGGTCAACAATGATGCCAAATTTAACCTTCTTACCTATACATTGCTTTATTTTTATATATATAGTTTAATTCTTTTGAGATTATACCCACTAATACCCCAGTGGTTGAGGAAGATAAAAATTATAGTCCACAAGATTATAAATCAGAAATATTTTTGTTAGGCATAATACCTGAAAAGTATGATAAAGGGAACTTATATTTAATATTACATGTCTTGACAGCAGCAAGAATTGTATTTGCACAGTACTGGAAAAATGAGGAAAGGCCTACAGAGGATGATGTAATAATATTTTTAAAAATTGTGCAGAAATGGACAGACTGACATTAAAAATAAGAGAAAAAAAAGATATATGGGACTTGTTTTATAAATGGTTGGCCTGTAGAGGTAGAGATAGAAATTAGGAGTGGGAAAAGTATTATTGTATATAAATAAATTGATCCAGACAATACACTGTTCACTAAGCACATATGTATGTAATGTGAAAATATATAAATAAATTGTTAAAAAAGATTATAGTCCACAAATCACCAGTTGAGAGAAGGCTATTATATTTTTTCTTTAATGCTACTCAAGTTATTCAGAGGGAAAGAAGGCTAACTAATGAACGCTAGACATTTTCAGCTAAAGGAGATCTATCAGAATGTTTTATATATATGGCCAAATTGATTAATGGCATATAAAGGCAGAGATCTCTGTAATGGTAGTTTAATACTCTGATGATGTCAGCAGATGGCTGATGAAAGTTTAGTAGAATAAAATTTTAATTATTTTAGTTCCAGAGCTCGCAGAATGTCTGCTTCTTTGTTTACAAATATACCTGGAACTTGTATTTTTAGAGTAGTTTGTTTTATATATATATATATATATATATATATATATATATATATATATATATATATATATATGTATGTATGTATGTATGTATGTATGTATGTATGTATGTATGTATGTATGTATATTTTATATTTATATTTATATTTATATTTATATTTATATTTATATTTATATTTATATTTATATGTATGTATGTATGTATGTATGTATGTATGTATGTATGTACAAAAATGTATTTATTAAGTATTGTTGCCCAGAGAGCTATTAAAGCTTCTAATTTGGAAAGTAACAGAAGGCCTCAAACTTAATTAATTGACAAATCATTGATTATTTCTTTCCGATCCCACTGATAAACCCACTGGTATGATTAGTACATGCTTGAATATAAATCTGCTTTATAGGACTAGTTTCCTCTTATTTGAAACTCTTTTTTCTTGTTTTGTTACAGGAGTAATGATGATGATCCCAGGAAACATGAATACTTCAAGTCAATAAATTTTCACAGGCTGGAGGCAGGTCTTATTGATCCTCCCTTTGTGCCAGATCCATCAGTCGTCTATGCCAAAGATGTTGCAGACATTGCTGATTTTTCTGAAGCTCGAGGAATTGAGTTTGATGACAATGACATTGAATTCTTTAAGAGATTTTCTACTGGTGCTATCCCAATACCCTGGCAAGAAGAAGTTATTGAAACAGGACTCTTTGAAGACCTGAATAATCCCAACAGAATATCTGAAGTTGACTCCAAATCTGGAATTTGTTTACTCCTATAAATCTTAAATTAATAACATAAAAGGTGGGAATGCATAATTGAATCTTCCAAGATTTCAAAGGCTCAGAGAAGTTTAACGAGCTGTCACTGACATCATAAAGGCAAGCTGATTAATCTGTCCTTTTCCGTGCTGGAAATTTTATGACAAAACTTCAAGATTCTTTTATAATAGTGAAATAATTTAAGAACTTGTGATGGTTTCTGGACAAACATTCATAGCTATTAGGACAGAGCACTCCATTTGGGACTGCCACTCTTTTATTATAATTCCATAGTAACACACCTACCTTCTTTACAAAATGGACCCTATTCTTACAAAAAAGAATAAAATTCAAATTGATTTCAGTGATGTAGAGAACTCTGAACACTTATTTAACACAGAACTATTTACAAAAGAAGCATGCAATTCTTCAATTTCTTTTCCTTCAGGTGAAAATAAACACTGGTGGAGAAAAGTGGGAAGTTTACAAATAAAAGAGGAAAATATCTGGATCTCATATACAAAGTTGTGAATAAGATGGCAATTATACAATAAAATTCTCATCTGGAAGAACTAGTTTATCTGCATTGTAGATTAAGCATTAATTTATCAAGGATATTTTTAAATACTGATTTCAGTTTCCTATCAGATTTCTTGATAGGATCTTTTCACATCGATGAAAACCATAGTTTAAATTAAACAAATTGACCGCACCAGTTTGTAACTGATGTTTAAGTAGACAAATACAAACGGAATAGAAATGTTTATTCAGTGAGCAGTGAATTTAATTCAATTTGTTAACAATGTTTACAAGTGCATTAAAACTTTGCAAAATAATAGTTATATATGTATAGCATAAATATAATCATCTGGTTCTTATAGAATGCTTTGTGAATGTCTCATATCCAAAATCCACTTTTGACATTGTGAAATTAGCTTGTTCAGACCAAAGAATGTGCACTAAAAATGTAGGAATTCTTCATTGAGTGTAAGCTATCACTTACACAAATAGCTTGCCTGAGAGTCAATTTCCATGTTTGCACTAGAAATTATTTATACAAGGAAAAGTTCGCTCAATTCACCCTCCCCAATCTCTTAGTTTTTTAAAAAAATAGGGCCTGTCTGCAAAAAAATAAAAATAAATGAAAACAGTTAAATATCTTGGGGGAATTGATGACTGGAGAATCTGCAGAGCTATAACTCTCATGAATATGAAACAATAAAATATATCCATGGTGACGTTTCAGAGTACTTTCCAACTTGTCTCCAAACTTATTTACATGCATTTTGCCACTCTGTTTTGGCAACACAAACTTACTGAAATATTTCTGATTCAATACAACAATTAAGTAAAATATATACTTATTCCAGTTTATAATATTGTGTTCATCAATTAATTTATGCAGCTGAATTTAGTTAATTTTTCAGTTAAGAATGCATTAGGGCTACATCTCAAGTTCCAAAAGATACACATTAATTTGCATAAATATACATGACTTCTGCATAAGCTACACAACATGTGGGTCCAACATCTTCAATCTCTGGTTAGTTTTACTATTTCTTGTCTTCCATCTTTCATAATGACCTTCTTCAGGCAAAAGCAAAGGGTTTTTTTTGTTTTTTTTTACTTAACAGGGCAAATAATGCCATCATAATTCCTAAATGGCGACGTAAAGGCTGGGAGGGAATCTAAAACACCAGGGAGGTTACAGTGTGAGACCCAAATACAGCAAACAGTGACTCAGGTCAATCTAATTTTTGATATACTGATATGTTAAAATACTATACAAATAACCCACAGTAAAAATATCTAAAATCTCTGTCCCTTTCTCTTTTTTCCTATTGTGCCCACACACATTCAAGTCAGAATATTTTTGACAAGAATTGGATTGTTCAGGAAATATATATTATTATCTTTTCTTTTTGAATTTGAGCCACTCTCCCATCATCAGCTCACTTAACCATCAACCATGTATAGTATCTAGAATTGAACTGGTGATATTACCTAGTTTGGTAATAAAATGTCTATAAGAAAATGACAAAGCTCAGACAGCACCAAGGACACTACAGTATCTAACAAAGTCTTATAGTGCAATTAGTTAAAGAATAGGGTGTTCGGATAAAAAGATAAATCCACTGGTGTAGTTCAGGAAAGTACAACAAAGAGGCAGGGGAGAGGAAGGAGGAATTAGAAGGAAATTATCATGAGCTCTGAATGCCTTACATCACTGCTTTTCCTAAAACATTATGTTTTAAATAGGTAAAAAATGACTAAAGTATGTATATTAAATACTTGACTTAATTAAAACTCTACATGGCTGCTACTCATTTTTAAAATATATGTTATGGGACGTAGGATTCAAAGAGGATCTAAATAAACATTGTCCCATTACATTTTTAGTAGTTCTAAAAAATCATTGGGTCAACCAAAGGTACATGATGCCTCTAATATTAACTAAATATTTGGTGCTCTAACTCTGAACTTCTTGCATGCAATTGCCTCTTTCCTAGTCTGGTCTGACTACATCAGAACAAAATAATGACAGGCAGCATTTTATTCATCTACTGAGCATTCTTTAGCATTTATATTAATCAATGACAATCTAAATGACCTGATTTCCTCAGCTATTAAGTTTTCTAGATTTCTTATTATGTCCTATAATTCTTTTAACTGAAGATTATTATACTGGAACATTCAAAATGCAGAACAGTTGGCTTATCACTGAGCTGTATTTAGTCATTATCATTGTCATCATCTGCTTTTCCTACAGGATAATTTTAGGGTTGGCTCAAGACAGTTAGGATTGGCCAAAAACCCAAGTGACATCTCCGTTCCAACATCTAAACAGAATAGTTCATGATTTTTACTTCAGAAGTAGAAATGGGAGAGCATTCCTCACACATCTAACTTTTGATTAAATTAAAGGTGTATAGGACACTCAACTCTTGTCTTTCCCAAAGTGCTACTAGACCTCAGGTTAGCTCTTCCTGATTCATTTCAGTGATGTGCCTTGAACATAGTATGTCTATCATATTGTATAATGCATTTGTGTTATGTAATAAGGTTAGTGGTGGGATTCAGCCAGTTCGCACCACTTCGGGAGAACTGGTTGTTAACTTCCTGAGCAGTTTGGCAAACTGGTTTTTGGAAGAAATCATTAGGGCAGAGAACCAGTTGTTAAATTACTTGAATCCCACCACTGAATAAGGTGTATGTTTCAGCCTCTTGGATAAAAAACAAAAGTAAATATGGTAGATTTTCCATTTTCCTCAATCTCTTACAGGTCTAGTATATGATCAAGAAATAATGCTAGAACTCTTCTTAAAATATATTAATAGAAGAGTTGGCAGATATTATTCTGCTGACCTCTGCTTTGGGATCAAGACTGGATGTTTTTTTTCTCAGCATATTTTTGACCCTGCACTATCACCACGAAAACAATATGTGTTTCATTGTGCTAGGAAAGCTGGCAGTACACACCACATTTTAATTGTTGCTACAAGAAATCTGTAATTAGATGACGTTGCAACCTCATTTGGGAGAAGTAAAATTATTAGGCAATTTGCATAGAAGAGGGCAAGGCTGAAAGCCTTATTTCCTTGTTGCATCAAATTTAATGAACACATGAAATAGCTCGTTGCTGGGACTATCTGAGATGATGAAATCCCAGCTGAACATGCTTTTATGTTGCTGTATCTTGAAAAAAACAAGTTCACACATCCAATGTTTTGCTACTTGAACTGGTTCTGAACGCAGGTTCTGTGACAAATAACATTTTATTACAGAGAGTTGGTATTTTTTAAAAAAACAAAATACCTTATATTTGTGAAATCAATGCCAAAAGTAAGAACGGATTGTCAAAATCCCTTTAGGCAATTCAGGGATTAAGACAGTGTTTTTTAGCCTTGGCAACTTTAACACATATAGATTTCAATTTCCTGAATTCCCCATCTAGCCATGCTGGGTTAAAGTCCATACATCTTAAAGTTTTACCTTAAAGAATTAAGGTAGAACTCTTTCCTGCTTCAAAATTACAGTAGATGTAGATTTGCAATTCCATTCTTTTTTTTCAGAAGTCCCAGCAGGATATTGTGACTTCATGTATATAGTTCTGTTTTCAATTTGGTATCCTATGGCCTAGTGGTGGGTTTCAAACATTTTTATTACCAGTTCTGTGGGCATGGCTTGGTCGGCGTGGCATGGCTTGATTGGCCTGGCTTGGTGGGTGTGGCAGGGGAAAGATACTGTTTAGTTTAGTTTAGTTTAGTTTATTTGATTTGTATACCGCCCTACTCCCGAAGGACTCAGGGCGGTGAACAGCCAACAATAAAATACATAAATACACAAAATTTAAAAACCCGATAAAATCAAATTAAATTATTTGGCCCAGACAAATTAAAATACCCCAATAATTTAAAAACAGATTAAAATTTACATATTTAAAAAGGGAAGAGATCAGGCCAAACCCGCTTGATGGAATAAAAAGGTCTTCAGAGCACGGCGGAAGGAGCGCAGATCCGGGATCCTCCGTATCTCCGGGGGGAGCTCATTCCAGATGGTAGGTGCCCCCACAGAGAAGGCTCTCCCCCTAGGGGCCGCCAGTTGACACTGTTTGGCTGACGGCACCCGGAGGAGTCCCTCTCTATGAGAGCGTACTGGCCGGTGGGAGGCTATTGGTGGTAGTAGGCGGTCCCGCAAATAACCAGGCCCTAAGCCATGGAGCGCTTTAAAGGTGGTAACCAAAACCTTGAAGCGCACCCGGAAGACCACCGGGAGCCAGTGCAGCTCGCGCAGGAGAGGTGTTACATGGGAGCGCCATGTCGCTCCCATTACCACCCGCGCGGCCGCACTCTGCGCCAGCTGGAGCCTCCGGGTGCTCCTCAAGGGGAGCCCCATGTAGAGAGCATTACAATAGTCCAGGCGGGAGGTGACGAGGGCATGAGTGACCGTGCGTAACGAGTCCCAATCCAGAAAGGGACGCAACTGGCGAATCAGGCAGACCTGATAAAAAATCCTCCCGGTCACGGCCGTCAAGTGCTCTTCTAAAGACAGCCGTGAATCCAGGAGGACGGCCAAGTTGCGAGCCCTCTCCGTGGGGGCCAATGATTCGCCCCCAATAGTCAGTGATGGCGTCAACTGACTATATCGGGACGTCGGAAACCACAGCCACTCGGTCTTGGATGGGTTGAGCCTGAGCCTGTTCCTCCCCATCCAGATCCGTACGGCCTCCAGGCACCGGGACATCACTTCAAGGGCATCGTTCGGGTGATCCGGGGTGGAGATGTTCAGCTGGGTGTCATCAGCGTACTGATGGTACTCCACCCCGAAACCACGGATGATCTCGCCCAGCGGCTTCACATAAATGTTGAACAGGAGAGGCGAGAGGACCGACCCTTGCGGCACCCCACATATGAGGGGCCTTGGGGTCGACCTCTGTCCCCCTGTCAACACAGACTGCGACCGGTCAGAGAGAAAGGAGGAGAACCACCGCAACACAGTGCCTCCCACCCCTAACTCTTCCAACCAGTGCAGCATGATACCATGGTCGATGGTATCAAAAGCCACTGAGAGATCTAACAGGACCAGGACAGAGGAGCACCCCCTGTCCCGAACCCTCCAGAGATCATCAACCAACGCGACCAATGCCGTTTCCATGCTGTACCCGGGCCTGAAGCCCGACTGGAACGGATCCAGATACGTCGTTTCATCCAGGTGCTGGGGGAGCTGTTGCGCAACCACACTCTCAACAACCTTTGCCACAAAACGAAGGTTGGAGACCGGACGATAATTTACCAACATTGCCGGGTCCAGGGAAGGCTTCTTGAGGAGAGGCCTCACCACCGCCTCTTTCAAGGCGGCAGGAAAGACACCCTCACCCAGCAAAGCATTTATAATCCCCTGGAACCAGCCTCGTGTCACCTCCCGAGAAGCCAGCACTAAGCAGGAGGGACACGGGTCCAATAAACAAGTGGTCATGTTCAGTCTACCCAGAATCCTGTCCACGTCCTCAGGGGTCACAGGATCAAACTCATCCCAGATAACATTCTCAAGACCTGCCCCAGTCCCTCCCCCTGAGACTATCCAGTCGGAGTCCAGATCTTCCCAAATCTGAGCGATTTTGTCATACAGATATTGAACAAAATCCTCGGCTCTACCCTCCAAGGGGTCCTCCCGCGCTTCCTGGTGGAACAGGGAGTGGGTCACCCTAAACAGGGCGGCCGGGCAATTATCTGATGACGCAATAAGAGCAGCAAAATAGCTACATATCGCTGCTTTTATTGCCACTAGGTAATTCCTAATATGAGCTCTTACCAGTGTCCGGTCAGATTCAGAAAGACTGGCCCTCCAACTACTCTCTAGGCGTCTTTTCCAGCGCTTCAACTCCCTCAGCTCCTCAGTGAACCAAGGAGCTAAATGAGATCGGCGCCGGGTCAGAGGCCGCAAAGGCACAACCCGATCCAGAGCTCCAGAGGCCGCCCTATCCCAGGCGGCCACTAGGTCTCCAGTCGAGGCGTGTGCCAGAGCCTCAGGGAATGGCCCAAGCTCCATCTGGAACCTATCAGGTTCCATCAGGCGCCTGGGGCAGAACCATCTTACCGGCTCCGCCTCCCTGTGGCGGGGTGTAGCGGTTCGAAGGTCGAGACGAAGGAGAGAGTGATCAGACCATGACAAGGGCTCAGTGACTATATCCCCTATCTCGAGATCACTCAACCACTGTCCAGAGACAAAAACCAGATCCAGCGTGTTTCCCCCCATGTGGGTAGGGCCATGAATTAACTGGGTCAGGTCCATGGCTCTCATGGAAGCCATGAACTCCCGAGCCACTTCAGATGCCTCATCAACGGATGAAGTTGGTGAAGTTGAAATCCCCCATGACCATAAACCTAGGGGTCTCAACCGCCACCGTGGCGATGATGCTGAGTAGCTTGGGCAGGGCTGCTGCCACATGGCAGCGAGCCAGGTACGTGATCAGCAAACCCATCTGAACCCCGTGGCCCCATTTCACAAGGAGGGATTCACAGCCGGCCGTCTGAGGAACAGTGGCCTCCCTCGGTCTCAGACCTTCGTTAATAATAACCGCTACCCCCCAGCCCCTACCCTGCAACCTCGGCTGATGGAATGCGCGGAAACCTGGTGGGCACATTTCAACAAGAGGGACCCCCCCTCTTGGCCCAACCAGGTTTCCGTAATACCTGCCAGGTCCGCTCCCCCCTCCTGAACAAGATCACAAATGAGGGGGGCTTTATTTACTACAGACCTGGCATTGCATAACATCAGATGGAGGCCAGGGCCCTGAGGATCTGCGCCACCTGGAAAACGAGTGGAGCTTTGGGGGCCAGAGTGCGCCACCGCTCGAAGACAGCGGGCGATCGCTCCCCTAACATGATATGGCCCCCTGCTCCCGCCATATCTACCCCTCCCACCCACAGTACTGAGGGTAAAAACCTTATCTGGATGAACTTTATCCCCCCTCTTGACCCCGGGCCCCCCACCCCCCATGCCATGCTCCACAGCCTTACCTGGCCCTCCCCTTAGTGGGTTATCCCCCATACCCATGGCCTTACTTCTGATCCAACCCTCCCCTCCCCCGGAACCCCTTAAGACATTTGCTAAAACTTTATATAAAAAATCCCTCAACCCCCTCTTCGTGACATGCCACCTCTCTGGGTTCCAAAGCCCTTCATCGAGGTAGGCCTTCGATAACATGGAAGGCCAGGCTTGCGAGAGGGGGGAGTCTCGCAAGGCAAAGAGCTCAGCCGGTGAATACATTCCTGCAAGTTCGCCTGGGGAAATAGAGTCAGGCTAAGGATTCAATGATGGTACATTTAAAGGTCCAGGAGAGACAGTTCACCATTTTGGCATGGATCAGAACCGGGGCTCCACTGTCCTCTCACGGCAGTGGAGAGGAGTCTCAAGCCAATGTCCTGAAAAACAATGACCAAGCCATCCTCTCACGGTGGCTGGTATCGACAGGTCTAATTCAGTGGCAATAACAGCAAGGTGACTCCCTCAGTGACCGTACCCAGGCTTAAGCCTCTCCTCACAGCAAGGCATTGTAAATGTGACTGGGACTGATGATATAGCCAGAAACCGGGGGTCAATTATAGTCAGGTCAGGTCAGGGGTCCAATAAGTTCAATGCAGTCCAGTGCCGGTGCAGATAAGGTCCAGATCAAATGGCCACAGCCCCGCCCACGCCCATAACCAGGCCGCGGCGGGGAGGGGAAAATGGATACAGGCCAGGGGGAGGCAGGCCAGTCGCCCAACTTTGCCAAACCCCCAGTCTTCATAGGGTCTTCTAATCCCCTTTAAGCCCCAGTCTTCAGGGGTCTTCAGAAGTCAGCAACCAGTTAGACTGCATTCTTCCCTTCCTCCCTCCGCAGTAAATAACCGACCCTGGTAAAAAGGTCTAAAGTCGGTCTGAGAACAGCCAGGATAGCGCTGTAAAATCTCCATTCCCATCCCACTCCAAGGGAATGTTACTGCAAAATCCCCATTTCCTCCCGATCAGCTGGGACTTGGGAGCAGAGAATAAATGGGAGCGGGGCCAGTCAGAATTGTTACTATCGGTTCTCTGAAGTACTCAAAATTTCCGCTACCAGTTCTCCAGAACTGGTCAGAACCTGCTGAAACCCACCTCTGCTATGGCCAATAGGACATAAAAATTATAAGGGCTAGAGTTTTGTTTTGTTTTTTCTTTTTTCCTTTCTTGTTTAGAGAACAGGAAGGATTGCTCAGTGTAAAAAACACTGTAATTAGGGAATTGATTTTCTGTGTCTGCTCAGTAAGCTGTACAGGATGTTTACTGATTCTGATTACCCAAGCACTGCAATAAAAATCTTACAATGAAAGCAATACCTTAAAGCAGTGCTTCTTAAACCTTTTTCTCTCTCAGGAGTTAGGACCCATTCCCTCTTTTAATAATTTTCAAAGACCCCAAAAGAACTTTGTTTTATGGGTTACATTTATCAATATTTACCAAATTAAAAATTAAAATTGACACATTCATTTTAAATCAGTTTCAGAAGATGATTGGGATACACAGAAGGCACATTTTTCCTGCCCTCTGGGTTGGATTAACATTACTGATCAAAGTAATGTTTTTGCAATACTCCTGTGATGACTCTGGTCCTTTGTTATAACTTGTTAAGCCAGTTAACAATTGTAGGCTAAATGTTTAAAAACAGCAGTGATTGAAATGGATGATTGAATTATATTTTCTCAGTGGAGTTTTGTAAAAACATGCTAGAAAGATGTGCTAGATATATCATCTAACTTTTATTCCATACAAATAGAGAAATCTACTGCATTGACTGCGTTTTTGCTTGCCAGTTCTTGTACTGACACACACTATGTATGGGTGAGGTCTAGCAAAACCAGCTTAAGCAATAGCATTAAGCAATCTTGGATTTTCTCTCAAACAGCACTGGGCTCTTAATTCTGCTTTTTTAAAACATTAGTTTTATTTATAGAGGTAGGTGTTCAGCTAATGAGCAATAGATGTGTTTCACAGAATGTTCTTTTAACTGCGGGGATTTCTTGCATGATTAGAATACTGGCCTGCTGTAACTGGTGGGGAAAATGGCAGAGCAAATTATGAGAATCTGAAAACACGAAGTGCTGAAAACATGAAATAATGAAAAGTCAAAATAAAGAAATCTAGTAAAAAGACTGGCAGAATAGAAAAGAATGCCACCCTACTGGCGAAGAAAAACAAACTTAAAATCTTCCAAGTAGATATAGGTCTCTAAAATTTGTTTGATGGGATCTGGTAAGTGTAAGGAAGAATTCTAAAAAACTGCTTCTACCTCCTACTTCCAAACTTTTCAATGCCTGACGTTTTACTGCCAGCCAAGCATACTTCTAGTATGAAGCTTTTTGCTCTATGTTTAGAGGAAGGGGAAATTCATCACCATTGAGGAATAGAAAGAATGAGTGAAGGAAGTCAAAATGTATCAGTTGTAGTCCTTCACAAGTTATTACAACCCCAGTTCCTTATCTCTTGTTACGTATAATTAACTTGGAGTTATATTTAAAATGGCCAGTTCCATATTTTATTCCACCTGTAGCAGGGGTGGGTTCTACTTACCTTTACTACCGGTTCGCAGTGGGGCTGCACGCGCGCTCTCGCTTTGCTTGCACGTGCCCACGCTCTTCTGCACAAGTGCAGAAGCGTTTTGATGATGTTGGGGTTGGTAGGCGGAGCCTCCCACCGGTTTTACTACTGGTTCTAAAGAACCGGTGCGAACCGGGGGCAACCCACCACTGACCTGGAGCCTTCTTTTATGAAACACCACCGTCAGTGGTGGGTTGCTATTGGTTCGCCCTGATTCGGGCGAACCGGTAGCAGCAGCAGCGGGAGGCCCCGCCCACCTGCCCGGACATCATCAAATACGCTCTGTGCAAGCGAACCAGTAGCAAAGGTAAGTGAAACCCACCACTGACCACCATCATATTAATTATGAGACTCCAATTTAATGCCATGGGCACAAATATTCCTCAGATGGTGTCTCTCAGCCTCTCTTTCTGATCTGACATTTTAAAAATTAACACTACTTCTTTTGGCGGTTAAATGATAGTTTCAATGTTGGAATTCAGTGTCAGACTCCACCAGCATCTTCATTTTTATTCACAGTTCTAGGCTCATTTTAATATAGAGAAGAGAAGAGAAGAGAAGAGAAGAGAAGAGAAGAGAAGAGAAGAGAAGAGAAGAGAAGAGAAGAGAATAAAAACTTTATCACTTTAAATATATGCTAATCAGCATACATTAAAATGTTGCATTCAGCTCTCAAAAGATAACCATTATGCATATACCCACTTACATATACATATATGACACAGAGAAACCTCACAGTCTAGTTCGAATGCATACATATATATGGCAGAAAAAAATAATCCTGCGAGTTTACACTAGACTAAAAAAAGAGATAAAGGTAAGCAAGGCATACTATGGCTCATCTTTGGAAATTAGAATATGATGACTGGCTGCAACTTTATAAGTTTACCTTCTGGAAAATTGATGTTTTGTAACTGGCAGCCATTTTGTGAGTGTGCTCAAAAATTCCCAATGTTTATTGCATAAAAAAGTTAATAACACTTGCATTACAAGCCCATGTAAGCTAGGAGAAGAAATAACATTAAATGCTTTTCTAAGCACTGAACAGTAATCAATACTGTTTATTTATATGCATCCATAGAATTGTAGATAATAAACTAAAACAAGTAGGAGGAGACAACCAAAGATCTCCAGTTGTAAGAAGCATTCTACACATAGCTGAATGTATACAAGTCAGTCTCATGCCATTTAAATATAAAGTCAGTTCACGTTCATTTGATGTCTGGCAAGATAACCAGTGGAGGCTAATTATGTAGAAGAATCCAGTAGTTCAGAAAGTTAACTATGTCGTACATTGGACCATGGATGGAATACTTACCCAAACAAACATTTCCCCATGCCCCTATTTTCTAACATCAAGCTAGTATTGAAGGGCAAAAGGAGATACTTGTTATTTTGCCTCTTTTTTCCTTTCAACATACTATCAGGCATAAAAGAGGATATATATATGTATATATTTACCCAACCATTTACACAGGGATGTTCCAAGGAATTTTTCTTTCTTTATAAGTCCATGTTATGTATTGCTCAAGTCAACCTGAGGCTCTCAAGATTTTGGGACAATCACTTTCAGAATTTTCATAAAAGAAAGGACAGGATACAAATCAAACAACAGAAAGATTCCCCCACCTATTCTGGCTAATGGATCTGGAAACTACAAACTGAAGGAGGCTGGGGTAACCTGATAAATTAGGGAACGAAATGTACAGCTCACAGTTCCTGCTTTGTGAGGGTGCCACAGGGCTCGGTGCTTTTCTGCTCCTGTTTAACATCTACATGAAACCACCGGGTGAGTTCATTGATCACCACAGGATGAGTTATCACCGTTATGCGGATGAGGCACAGTTATATATCTCTGTGAAGTGGGTGATGCTGTGGAGGTTCTTTCGTGGTGCCTGGAGGCTGTGGAGGGCTGACTGGGGAACAAAATATTTCAGCTGAACCCTGATAAGGAGCTGTGGGTGAGACCTCTGTATCTAGGAGTTTATCAGCTTTGAATGGATTACATTCACATATCTGCATTACACCAGATATCCTGTGTAAGCTGGAAGTCCTCTTGGATTCATAACTTCTGTTTAAGGAGCAGATGGCAACTGTGCAAGGAGAGCCTTTGCTCAATTGCATGTTGTGCACCAGTTAAACCCTTTCCTGGATAGGGCGTCTCTCCAGTCACTCAAGCCCTGTCATCTCCTGTTTGGGCTATTGCAACATGCGCTATGTGGAGTATCTGGAAGCTTCAGGTGTACCATGAGCTATATGAGTGGCCAAAGAAAGGCACATGTAACACCACTGCTCCGTGAACTGCATTGAGTACCAGTGTGCTTCTGGGTCCAATTCAAGGTGTTGGTTGTGACCTATAAAGCCCTACATGACATGGGGCCAGGCTATCTACAGAATTGGGTTCATCCTATTGCATAGGCCCATCCCACCCAGTCAGACAGGGAAGGTATGTTGCAGAGCCTGTCAGGTGAATTCTGACTGACTGGGTTAGGAAGAGAGCCTTCTCTGCCATTGCCCCTGCTTTATGGAATATTTCCCCCTTCACCAGAAATGAGGCAAGCTCCCACTCTCCTGGCTTTCCAAAAAGGATTTAACTATGGTTGTGCAGTCTCATGTGCATGGAGCATGGAGCTATGGGGCTTGTTGTTACCATGAAAGCCTTCCCTTTGCTTCTGTTAATTAATTTTTAACAGGGCTTTACTATTCTTGTTTCCTTTAAAAATGTTAATTCTAACATCCTAATTCTAACATGTTAATATTTTGACATTTATTGCACATTATCCAGAGTGCCTCTTTGAGGGAAATGGGTGGTTCAGAAATGTGAAAAATAAATAAATAAACAAAATTAAGGGTTAATTAATGTGTTAAAAGATTCGGAAGAAACACACAGTCAGAAAAAAAGGAATTATTCTAACAGTAAGTTTTCTTCATCTGAAGCCAAAAAAAAACCTATTGTTAACTTTTGCTCTTCCTATATGTTGCAAGAAAGAAGAGGAAGAAAAAATAATAATGAGCAAATTTAATGACATTGCCTTATTTCATTCTCAAAAATAGAAAAGATTGAAATCAGGGTCAGTCCTATCAAATCTGGATAGCAAACTTGACCGTCAACACTTTTCTCCTCATTCTATTGGAGAATTTTTGGGAAAGGTAACTCAAACCATTTTCAGAATCTGGAATGTTTTGCATGCTAAAGGTAGCACTACTTCAGCCCACATTAACTTGCTGCTCTCTAACACAATGTTACATACTGTATACTTCCCACCCTGATGCCATTTATAGTGGTGTGGTACAAGACTGACAAGGAGACAGTGATGTAAACTACTTTTTTCTTTGCTCATGTAAGACATACTTATCCAAAGGAAGCAAACCGTGTGCAACTTAGCAAGCTTTGCATTGTAAATCCCTTCACATGTCTATGCTAAGAAATTACTTAGCAAGCTTTGCAGATTGCATTATAGTATTGTAAATCACTCTCACCTTTGAGCCTTTTATCCTACTTGTCCCAATTCAGAAAAGCAGGACAGCATGAGTTTCCAGATCAGATGCTTACTGAGGGCAGAGAAAGCAGTGGCAGCCTATTAGAAATGATGTCTTCCATAAACATATTGTTAGCAAATTCTTCGAATGAGTTGTAGCAAGATGTCAGAAACAGTTTTAAAATATGGTCATGTAGAGCCTTGGTAGTACAGTGGTTTAAAGCACCCTGTTATTAACACAGCTGCCTGCAATTACTGCAGGTTCGAATCTTACCAGGCTCAAGGTTGACTCAGCCTTCCATCCTTTCTAAGGTAGGTTAAATGAGGACCCAGTTTGTGGGGGCAATAAAAATTGTATAAAAATATACAAAAGTATGAAGGCTATTGCTTAACACATTGTAAGCCGCCCTGAGTCTCCAGAGAAGGGCGGCATATAAATCAAATTTTAAAAAAAAGTGACTTCCTGAGGGCTAGGGCAGGGCAGGTCTACCTGATCTCCAGTTGCCAAAAGAGAAGTTGATCTACACTCAGTTTCAGAACAGGAAGCAGTTAAAAGGTTAAACAAGACGGGCAAGGACTAAGGTGTAATGGCTCATCTATTTGATGGATACCAGAGATGGAGTTTCTACTCCATCTGCAGCCACAGCAGCTCATGTGATGACTTTCAGCCTACCTCACAGGATTGAGCCATGATGGGGCAGTGGTTAGAATACAGTACTGCAAGCTACTTCTGCTGACTGCTGGCTGCAGTTCGGCAGTTCAATTCTCACCGGCTCAAGGTTGACTCAGCCTGCCATCCTTCCGAGATGGGTAAAATGAGGACCCAGATTGTCGGGGGCAATATGTTGACTCTGCAAACCGCTTAGAGAGGGCTGTAAAAAGCATTGTGAAGCAGTATATCAGTCTAAGTGCTATAGCTATTGTTGTGAAGAAATATAGGAGGATGAAGCACTATGTACGTGCCTTGAGTTTCCGAATAAAGATGGGATATAAATAATGTGTACGTTTGTGTGCCAGAGAAGGGGCACAACTCCTGGACTGTGGACCTGTGCCGGTCCTGGACTGTTAGAAACCAGCCATGTAAGTGGCACATGAGTGAGTGAAACTTCATCTGCACATACACGGAATCTAGGTTGCAAACGAAACCATCCCTCCCTGGTCTGTGGAAGTCATTTTTTCTTTCAGAACTGGTCCCTAATGCCAGAAAGGTTGGGGACCACTGCTTAACGTCACAGGAGCAGAGCATGGCTGGAAGGGGATTAGTTTTACCTTACTGATTATGTGTTGTTGCTTAACCCATCTTGGTTCAAAAATTGTTACACTATAATCCACTGTTTTATTTGTATATTTGTTAAATTTATTTGCCGTCCATCTCGCAAAGTATTGGTAATGACAATAATGCCCACTTATTGGTAATGACAAGAGTTTCAGCTGTATATAGATAATAGAACCAGTTTGGTCTAGTGTTTAAGGCACTAGGCTAGAAACTAGGAGATTATGAGTTCCAGTCCCACCTTAGCTACAAAAGCCAGGTCGGTGACTTTGAATCAGTCATTCTAAGTCCACCCCACCTCACAAAATTGTTGTTTAGGAGAAAATAGTAGCAGGAAGAAATATTACATATGTTTGCTGTCCTGAGTTATTTATAAAAGTAATAAAGATAGGATTTAAAAAATCTTATTTTGTTAAAAAATTAAATAAAATTGTTTGGATATTTCACCTTGGTTTGAATCTATTGTCTCCGAATCCTAAAGGTCTTATTGGCTCCTAACTGACCACCGGGTGGCAGCACCCCCTCTACTCCAACCATCTGCTCCATCCAACAAGTCAGAAAGGCATTGTGGAAGAAAGCTGACCTGCTATTTATTCATCACCTAAAACAGGATTAGACCACAATATAATACAAAATGGAGACCCTTTGCTTGGAGCAAATAAAACAAGCAATCTACTCTCCAGAAGCAATGAGTTGCAAAACTCAAAAATGCAGGATCTGAAAAAATCTGAATCTCTTGGGTCAGCTCTTTCAGGCTGATTTCTTATGAACAAGCACTGTAGTGAGAGGAAAAATCATTAGATGCCCTCCATCTGGAATGCTGGATATTGTAGGCTTCATAAGCTCCAGCCAGTATGATCCTTAGAAGGGCATTATAGGAACTGTGGTTCAAAGCATCTGCAGGATAGCAGGGCAAGGCCCCTGACCAAGATAACGCAATGGAATCTAAAGTATATGGACACTGTTCTATGTGATAACTTTCATAAGTTAGTGAACCCCAGAAAGGCTCACAAGCCTAAATTTCAATAACTGACCTCATAGCTTTCCAGAAAGTTTGTGCTCACATTAGTTTGAAACTAGAGAACTAGATAAGAGAAAAGTATCTACAGATATATATTAAATGGCCATTGACTAATAGGATAGGGCAGATACATTAACACAGAAGAAAAATATTTACGGTACCTAATTGACTGGAACATTGCTACCAAAATACAATAATTTTCATATCTGTTGTTTCTCTGTTCTAAGATTGTTTCCACACCATGTATTTCGTGTTAAAATACCATGATTCATTCATTTACATTTCGTAGAAAGTAAGAACAACATTGTTCTTTTTGTGACCCTCCTGAATTACAGCTACTGTATAAGATCTGACCTGCAAAAGTCTAAACAAGGGCTAGATGTCAGCAAATTTCTGCATTACTTTGCTGCCATTTAGTGGTCATCCAAATTTGGAATCGGAATATTTCTAACACTTCTCTGACTTGCTTTCTTTTCTGCAAAAAATCTTACATTTTTTCGAGACGTGTCGGTACCTTTACTACAATGCTTTTCCTTTTTAAAGAAGTTACTCTTTAAGTAGCTGACTCATTATAAATGCTTAACTTCAGCTAACCTTACAAGACCACATACATTTGATAGTTATGTTGCATGAATTAATCCAACAAGCTGATCTGTTCAATATATAATCTAAAATAAATAAATGGAATATAGGGATAAGCAGATCCATGTGTATCCATTCAATTGAATTGTCCATATTGTTGGGGCAATAACATCTGGCCTGTTACATTTTCTTTTAATTCATGTTCTTTCTCCAGCAAAGCCGAACAAGAGCAGATGGGAAGCAAGGTATCTGTCAACCCTGAAGTTAGTTGAACAGTACCATTGTCTTCATCTGGCCAAATAATGAGTGCCAAAACTACATCCTGACATTGCCTTACCCTCAGCTGTTCTCCATACCTCATAACATGCTGATGGATAACAAGAAAAAATATGCGTGTGTAGCAGGGGTGGGTTCTATTTACCTTTACTACCGGTTCGCAATGGGATTGTGCGCACCCCTTGCTTCTGCGCATGTGCAGAAGCCTCTGTACATGCGCAAATTGCCGATGACGATATCCGGGGTGGTGGGTAGGGCCTCCTACCAGTTTTACTACCGGTTCTTGTGAACCGGTCCAAACCAGGGACAACCCACCACTGATGTGTAGGCCTCTGAGCAGGGGTGGGTTCTACTTACCTTTACTACTGGTTCGCAACGGGGCTGTGCACGCGCTGTTCTGCGCAAGCGCAGAAGCTTCTGCACATTCACAGAAGCATTTTGATGACGTCAGGGTCGGTGGGAGAAGCCTCCCACTGGTTTTACTACCGGTTCTATAGAACCTGTGCGAACCGGGGGCAACCCACCACTGCCTCTGTGGTGAGGCACCACGCCATTAAAATGGCTTAGCGATAAGGAGCTCTGGTACTCTCTTTATAGATCTGTTGTAATAGTTTTCAAGACAAGGTATATGACTCACTTTGACATTTGAAAACATTGTGGTTGTTATTACAATTATTATTTTCTAGTTTACTAAGAAAGTAAGGCCTTAGCTATATTACAGTCCAAAGTACCAGATTGAGAAAGGTTGCTATAAATCAAGCAAATATATTGGAGACCTTCAAATTTCATTGTCTCTTAAGGTATCGCAAATCCAGTCATTGTTTATAAAAATAGTTTTTAAAATTATCTATTAGTCTCAAGATTTTCCTGCTTGCTTAAAAACAGCAGCTATCCTATTTTTTCCAAAGAACAATGAAAAAAATCTAATAGTACTGGACCAGTACTAGAAAGGAAGTATTATTTAAGAGGAAATATATTGTGACTTTTTTGCAATAAATGTTTAAAGAATTCCTATTTTCAGCTCATTTAGGAAAGTATCTAGATTCCATTATTTTCATTTCTAAATAACCATTTATAATAAAATAATGGGAGATATGTTTGTATTTCATGCTCAGTCTATTGTGGAATGGTATGATGGGAATATTGCATTATTATCAGAACAGCACTGTAAGACTCTCACCATTGATTTTTAATGACTCTATATTGCAGGATCATAGCCAAAAAGTACATTATCATAAAACACCACAATTACCTACATTAGCCATTAGGTAAAAATGAGGAACCCATCAAATGGTTTTGTTTTTGTTTTTTTGAGGCAAGAGTTGTGGCAAGCTGTGAGTTCTAGTCCCACCTTAGGCATGAAAGCCAGCAGGGTGACCTTGGGCCAGCCTTTCTCAATCCAACTCTCCTTACAGGATTGCTGCTGTGGGGAAAATAGGAGGAAGAAGGAATATTCAGTATGTACACACCCTTGATTTTTTTATTAGATTTTTATCTGACCTTTTTTACTTGAGTTACTTCTCAAATAAAAAAGGTCAGATAAAAATCTAATAAATAAATAAAAATAATATAGAGAATTTATTTCGACTTAAAACTATTTTCAGATAAATATTTTACCACTTTCACCAGCTCTTTTCTGTGTCTGTAAAAACAATACAGAATTTAGAGTAATTTAAAAATTAGAGCCATTAGTACATGCAGTAAACTTCACAGATGATTAATGGTTGGTACTTTTCAGTGACGTTACCAGTTATAATAACATATCAATAATGCAGACAGAATGAACATGTCTACATAAAATTATTCACATACACATAAACTTGCAGATTCATACATCAGCCTAAGTCAAATTTGAAGTGTCTTTCTTGTACCTCTCACTCTTTCCTTTATATTCAGAAAGCTGAATATCTGATATGGGACAAGATTCAGCATCGCTCATATAAAAAATATTTCATTCCTCTTTTTCCTACAAGGCTTTCGAATTTGGTGCTTGCAGTTGGAATCCTCTCCAAAGGAAATTGAGGAAAGGTGTGGAATTCTTCGAACAATAATTCCTATTACTGATGGGAAGATGAAGCCTACCGCATATGTGTGAGGGGCTAATTAATTAACAGTCCCTTCCTTGTGAGCATCCCAATCTCATTGGTAAAAGAGACATCAAGCATTTTTGTGGGCAGGTCTGAGGAGATGAATTAGAATAGAATTTTTTAAAAGAAGGTCAGAGTCAGTATGAATAGAAATCTATTCAATACTTCTAAGATGTAGCTATTTACATTTTCTACTCTTGCTCAAGCCAGAGCTTGTTGAAATTAGAGTGGCAGCCAACAGGAACTTCTTCTGCCTTCAAAGTTGAAGCAGAAGGTCTTCTGGGCTTGGAACTTCAGATTTCAGGAAGAGAAGCTGATTTTGCAAGGGTTTACTCTTCCTGACTCCACTAATAGCTCCTGCATGATCAGTGGTTGCGCTAAGAGTTCTCTATAAAGTCATTATATCTGATTCTATCTGTGTGCACTTGGGATACAGGTGATGGATCATAATGACAGGGCCTATGTTCAAGCAGACTGCTATAATATCTTGAATCAAATCTTTATTATGGTCAAAGACCAGCATAAGGCGAGTGGGTACAAGAAATTAAAAGGCATAAAATTAGAAATAAAAAGCTAAAATAAAGATGAAAATCAAAAAGGAATTTAAAAGAAGGGGTAGAATATGTAAATGAAGAAGGGAAGGGAAGGGAAGGGAAGGGAAGGGAAGGGAAGGGAAGGGAAGAGAAGAGAAGAGAAGAGAAGAGAAGAGAAGAGAAGAGAAGAGAAGAGAAGAGAAGAGAAGAGAAGAGAAGAGAAGAGAAGAGAAGAGAAGAGAAGAGAATAACAGAGTTGGAAGAGACTTTGCGGGTCTTCTAGTCCAATCCCCTGCTCAGACAGGAAACCTTATACCATTTCAGACAAATGGTTGTCCAATCTCTTTTTAAAAACTTCCAGTGTTGGAGCATTCACAACTACTGGAGGCAAGTTGTTCCACTGATTAATTATTGTAACTGTCAGGAAATTTATTCTTAGTTCTAGGTTGCTTTTCTCCTTGATTAGTTTTCACCCACTGCTGCTTGTCCTGCCCTCAGGTGCTTTGGAAAATAACTTGACTCCCGCTTCTTTGTGGCAACCTCTGAGATGCTATCATGTCACTCGTAGGCCTTGTTTTCATTAAACTAGACATACCCAATTCCAGAAACCATTCTTTATATATTTCAGCCTCCAGTTCATGAAATGTATGATAAATCTATCATAATACAGAGCATTCTATAATGATATACTGTGTGCTCCTTAAAAATGATTATCTACTGACAAATTTTAAGTGCAGCTGCACAGAACCTGGCAACATTGTATGTTGTGTTGGAGTTGGTATCTTAGAGTGGCAAGGAGGTGTAGAATTGTCCTATGTATGGAGTGTCATTCCCTCCTATTTATGTTCCCCAACCTCTGATATTCAAACAGTAACTTATTCCAGTCCTGGAGCTAAGATTTAGTCACCACGACCAACAGTTAATATTAGCTTTATCATACATGAATTTATCCAATCCCTTTTTGAAGCAAACTCATAATGAAGCTGTTGGTTAAGAAGTAACATCTCTTAGCAGTTACAATATAGTAACTTTCCAGCTACTACAGCATATCTCAACCAATAGTAGCTAGGATTATGGTCAGGCAATGCTGTGATATTTATTGTTGCTATTAAAAAGATGGTTCAATAGGAACAAACAAAAGCATCTACTGGGGAAAATGTACCAATCTAGTTTTAAAGTAGATTTGACACTGAGTCATTACACTTTTCACTTTAGATGAAAGAACATTTTCAGTGTTCTTCTTAAATTGTTTTCTTAAAACCCATTTAGTAAATTAATAAAAGATGAGGAATGACAAAGATGATAGTACCAGAAGAGACATTAAAATACCCACAGAGGAAAAAATGCTACCAGAAATCAATTTGCAAAATATTACTAATGTTTCCAAAGATGCTTAGTTTGGAAGCCATTCATTTTGTTTATATACTTGTATATATTCTTGTCTTATGATTTCAAAGACCTGTGCTTCTGAACAGCTTCTTTGTTCCCCAACCAGTTAAGATTTACAGAAATACCCTTTCGGGAATCCTAGATAGGACAAATATTGCATGGATAATAAATTCAAACTTTTTAGTCATTGTATAGATGCCACAGAACAAGTGCAGGGGGAAAAACCAGTGTACAATTTCCTATTCTTTGAAATGAGAAATACACGAAAACTTGTAATTATCCACTGTGATTTACAGCATCTTTAAGAGTCATCCAACTATAATTGTGCCAAAATAACAGTATGGGACAGTTTTATTTCACTTAATGATGGCTGAGAGACTTCATAAAGAAACTATAAGTCACTTATCAGATAATGGCCTCTCACTTTTTCCCTTTGTCTCTCTCCCTCCCTCCCGGTGCTGTCTTAATTCATCTGGCTTTCCGTAACACTTACTGTAGTTTCTGGAACTCCACTCTCTCAGAAAGTCTACTTATTCCGTGAGCCAGCTCCAGGTCTATGATATCAGACTTACTAACTTCCTTCAATATTTCAGTTTAGATCAATGATTGTATTCAGCTATAAGTATAGTGAAGAAGATTTAAGAATGATGGATGGTTATAGGGAGATTTTAAAAGTAATACAAGTTTCTCTTTTCATCAATTTTTTTTTAATTTAATACATATGGTGCTGTTTTATTTTTGGATTACTGTTGATGTCTTATTATTATATGTTTGACAGCAGTAAAAGTCAATGTGGAATAAGAACTGAGGTAAAAACAAAGCTCATGTGCATATCGTTTTCTTCAATGAAACAAATTCAGAATATACACACGTGATTGAATGAACCTGCATAGAATTACATGCTGCTTTGTTCTGCTTTTAATTGTATAAAGGCAAGTTAAGCTTACTTTCCCTAATACAAACTCTCTTATTTGACTTCCATGATCTTAGCATCTTAGATCTGTTGCTTCTTTTTTTCCCACATTTCCTTTCAACTGGAAAGCTGAAGAGAAATATAGTCTTCTAACACTAGGAAGCTGCATACCTAGATCCAGGAATAAAATCAAAGTGAGAAATTAATTAATTTGGCCCGTTCACTGCCCACTACTACAGAGCCTGTAGTACAGTGGACTAAAGCACACTGTTATTAACATCTGCTGCTTGCAATTACTGCAAGTTCAAATCTCACCAGGCTCAAGGTTGACTCAGCCTTCCATCCTTTCAAAGATAGGTGAAATGAGGACCCAGATTGTGGGGGCAATAAGCTGACTTTGTATAAATATACAAAAGTATGAAGGCTATTGCTTAACGCATTGTAAGCCGTCCTGAGTCTCCAGAGAAGGGCGGCATATAAATTAAAGCAAAAAAAAAAAAGAAGAAAGAAAAGCAATGCTTGGCTGTCATACTGTTTAACAGAAAGAACACCTAATGTTGGTTTGAAATCAAAATAAGAAAGAACCCTAGAGCTAGGCACCAGATAACTAAACAAGAGACATTTGTTGTTGTCTAACCAAAAACATTCAGGGAGGGAAGAACAACCTGCATTGCTTATTCTTTGACATTTTGTTCTGAATTTTGAGAACCAACCATGTTTTTCATCTATAATTTTGCCTTCTAGTAGTTATCTTTGCCATCCCCATTTTTAAAGTCAGATGGGGGGAGATATTTGAAAGATAATATTCTGAAATGCAGAATGAAAATATAGTAAAATAGTGGTCATCACTAATATCGTACTGGTTCTTTTATCCCTACTACCATGTTTCCCCGAAAATAGGACATGTCCCAAAAATAAGGCCCAGCCTGATTTTTCGGGTGGGTGTAAATATATGCCCTCCCCTGAAAATAAGCCCTAGTGATGGGGTAGGCGTGGCCAGCACTTTTCGGAGAGAAGGCAAAGGGGAAGCGATTGCTTGCAAACTCTCACCCTGCTCCCGCCTCTCCGTCGGGTGACTCTCGGCAGCCCCAGACACGCACCAGTCTGGCTCCTTTTCCATAACACCTGGCTCTTTATTGAGGGCAGTGGCAGGTGAGGTGGGGGAGAAGTGAGATGCATGGAGAGAGACAGGGCTCACTCCTCTTGCCCTCTCTTCTTCCCCTCTCGCCAGACATGGCAGGGCTTCCTGCCTCTGCCCAAATTGGATGCAATTTGGGGGTGGCAAGTGGGGAGGGGTGGGACTGGGGAGATGTGAGTTGTGTCTTACCTGCCTTGTAGCATTATCTGCAGGCAAACATGTTGTAGGGTAAAAAAAAAAAATCACGAGTTTAATAAAACTTTTTGAACTCACAAGAAGTTTGGTTTTATTCTACAACGTGTTTGCCTGCAGGCAATGGTGAGACATGTGACACAGCTGCAAGGCAGGTAAGATGCGCATCTCGCGTCTCCCTGGCCCCTAGATAGGGGGGAGAAGAGACAGCAAGAGAAGCGAACTCCATCTCGCTCCACACGTCTTGCTTCTACCCCACCCCACATCCCACCCCCCTTGATAAAGAGCCGGGTGCTGTGGAAAAGGGAGCCGGGTGGGCGCAGGCTTTGGGCATCTGGGGCTGCTGGGGGGTCGCCCGGCGGAGAGGCGGGAGCGGGGCGGAAGTTTGCAGGCATAAGGATGGATGGATGGGAGGCGGGCGAGTGCCAAGAATTCGGGGAGATTCCCTCCTTTGGTTGCCCCAGCAAACAGCTGACGAGCGGCTGTGTTGCGCTGCTACAGCAGAGCAACACAGCAGCATCCATGAAGAGTCCGCACTCACCGCCTCCTGCACCCCCAAAATAATAAGACCCCCCCAATAATAAGGCCAAGCCCTTATTTCAGAGTTCAAAAAATATAAAACAGGGTCTTATTTTCGGGGAAATATGGTAGTTTTCTTTCCATTAGTTAAATGACATAGCAATTATCTTCTCTTTCTTCCATTTATACTACCCTTTTTGACTTCATAAAATAATTTTTTTCTTTTATATTTCATAGATGCTGCTACTTTATTATTTTATTATTATTTAAGTACTGAAATACTTACTGACTTTATTCATGTTTGTGAAAAAGCATCAGGAATTCACAGATAGTGGAATCTTTCTTCATAAGCATTCTTTCCATTAACCTGCAGTTAGCTGATTTAGAAAACTTGAAGTAAATTAGCATCCATATTAACTTGATTAACTAAATCAATACAGGTAGTCCTCGACTTATGAACACAATTGAGCCCAACCTTTCTGTTGTTAAATGAGACATTTGTAAAGCATGTTTTGCCCCATTTTACGACCTTTCTTGACACAGTTGTCAAGTGAATAGTTGCAGTTGATAAGTTAGTAACCTGGTTATTAAGTGATTCTAGTTTCTCCATTGACTACTTGTCAAATGGTTGCAACAGGTGATCAAATGACCTTGGGACACAGCAATGGTCATAAGTATGAACCAGTTGCCAAGCATCTGAATTTTGATCACATGATCATGGAGGTGCCACAAAGGTTGTAACTGTGAAAAATGGTCGTGAGTCACTTTTTTCAGTGCTGTTGTAACATTGAAGGGTCACTAAATGAACTCTTGTCAGTCAACGACTACCTGTATTCTTATACAGTTATTATTTGCTGCTTTAATTTTACACATTTACATATTTGCAATGCTCAGGCAAATATCCAAATACAGAAATCCTTGCTAATGAGCTTCTCTGCAATCACATGATCAACATTTATGACCTTCTTTGCTAGTTTCCTACACCCAAGTCAATGGAGAAGCCAGCGGGAGATCATAAAAGGTGATTACATGAAATCTTCCTTTCACAACCGGACGTGATTCTCTTAGCAATGGCAATTGGAAATGCTAATGTCCACTGGTAAGCAGCATGGTCACATGACATTGTGTTTTGCAACCACATCACTTAGTGACAAATTACAATCCCAATTACCATTGTGTAGCAAATATACTGTACTATGTGGGTAGATTGTGATAAACATCTGATAGTAGAGTTAAATAAATAAATCTGATAGATTTATTGAAATAACTCACCTCAATAGCTTAATTTATCTTTCTTTTGAAGCTATACAAAGCTATTTCCATCAATTAAGTCCTTGTTAGGAATCAATCCATGCAGGTTCTATTAATAGTCCCTTATGATTCATAAGTGTTCATTTAGAGCCACTAGATCATGTTGTTAAAAACTCAGTCCTATTAAACTAACAAACCCAACAAGTTATGTTTGCATAACATAAACATGTTTGCTCCAAACTGAGTTTTACAGGAATGTTGTAAAAGAGTAAGTTGATTTATAAGCATGACATATCAGCTAGTCTTACTACAGTATTTAGAAAAGTATTTATCAAATTATAACTTTTTGGAAGTGTATTTCTACATCACCACAACTTCAACTTATAAAGTATACTTTAGTATACTTAGTATACAATACGTTTTATAAAGTATACAACTTATAACGTATATTACACAAACAGTTGCTTAAAATGCAATATTGTGCTGGTTTATAACTGTAATAAGTTTTATACATCTAGCCATTCATGAATCCATGCATTTATCTATCTATCCATCCTTCCTTCAATCTATCCATCCATCCATCCATCCAAAAACAGTGATCCTAGTGAAAGTTACAATTTACAACCATAAGTATAAATGAAATAACTATTTTAGAACAGAATTGCTATCACACTTAACTGAGCTTTTGAATCAATCCCCCCCCCTCCCGTTGGTTGCTTGGTTTTCTCACCATTGTTCTGATGTCAGAACAGGACCTCGCCTTGGTGCGTAGGGAGTATTTACGGGAATTTATACAATGATTCCATTTTGCTAGGCACTACTCATCTGATTCAGTGGCAGCCAGCCAGACCTTTTCTTTTACAATGACACAGAGGTTTTCATCCTTGCTTTAGAGTGGGAAGTCTTGCACATTGTTGTGGATAGTTTTTAGACGTATGTGTTTTGTTACTTGTGCCACTTTTTTTTATATGCAACAGAAAATGTTTTTTCATAATTTTCTAACCCTTCTTCTATTTGCCTTCTCTCTTATATTTCTTTGCCTCTTTGTTAGAAGAGGACAAACATAAATACTGACATCAGAAGTTTAAATATGAAAATCAACTTCATGCATTACAAAATTTATAAATGTGAAACATTTCTTCAAAGAAACCATTACTGTTAATGTGTGTTTCATAATAACTCCATTTATGCATAGCTTATTTTGCATGAATAATAAAACAAATGTTATTATTTACATATAATATCTACATGTGAGTCATATGCTATTGCAATATAAAAATATTATATGATGTAAGTCTTTTTGCAGGATTCAAAACTGCTAAGAATCAATAGCACTTGGAAAACATTGTTAGAAGCAAATAACTTGAGAGGAACATCCTATTTTAAATTGCAGTACACATCTCCTTCCTCCTGTTGTTATTTCTAATGCTGCTTCTTTGGCCTCGATGTTTATATTATTATTTTTCATCACTTATTAACCTTTGACTCATTCTATTCACAGATAGAGTTCACAGATTATGAGAAGTCCATGTAATATGTTAACAAATAAGTTCTACAATACTTGTGTCTTACTAAGGAGTTTTCCACAGTGCACTCTTCAGTTACTTCCCTTCCCATGTATAAACTGGCTGGAAATGAAGCCAGCTTTAAGAAATCTGTTTCTGGATTTCAACACTTTCCTTTGCTTTGATCATGGTGATGGCTTGGTTTTCCATATCCTTTCCCCTTTCTGGAGCCAGATAGAAAGAAAGGAAAGCAATTACTTTGGCTAGAAGTGGAAAGTGGCAGAATTCTTATCATTTTCAACTAGGTACACAATAAAAAAAACCCAAGACAGGCCTATTACCCTATTGTTCTAAAAGTGAATTTGTAAAACAAACAAACAAAATACCCAGCTTTTCATTCACCATTTCATTGGTAAATTTTGTAAAATACAACAACTGAATATTCTATTATTTATGATATGGAGCCGGAAAGTATAAATGGAAGGTGGTGGGGGACCAGGTTATGCATTTGTGTCCTTGAGAAATGATGTGTGGGGTGTGCTTGTGCAGGAATAAGGTGGAAGTGTAGATCCACCCCGAACCTCTGATTAGAAGTTACACTGTGCTGTGTCTGGAATGTATGAGAAAGAAGAGGAGGAAGAAGGTCGACCAGAGATTTCCCTAAAGCCTGGGAAAGTACCTGTCATGGGTTGATCCAGCTGAATCTGTAAAGAGGTTTAAGATCTTTTTGACAGGTGATGTTGAGATCTTTTAAAACCTGTTTCCATTTTTGAAATAATAACATTCATAGTTAAATGATGTGCAACATAACAAAATATGTTTGGGTATCATTGGTTAAAAATGTGCACTCTTTCTAGAAAGGAGAACGGGGTATTTTGCAAGAAGAGCTCCTTGCCAAGAATTGGGGGAGGTAAAGACCACCTTCTATTTTTAACTCATGCTTTAAACCCTGGATGCATATGTCCTCCTGCAATCCCGAGGCTAGAATTTAAGTCTGCCAGTTGCCTGGATCTGTCAACATATGTTCCCTTCAGACCATTGATTTGTTACAAAAGAAAAGCCCATCCATGTCTTCTCAGAAGCAACTTATGGAATATAGTAAGACTAGGGGTGGGTTTTACTTACCTTTACTACCAGTTCGCAGCAGGGCATGCGCAGAAGCGTTCTGATGATGTTGGGGTCGGTGGGCGGAGCCTCCCGCCGGTTTTACTACCGGTTCTATAGAACCGGTGCAAACTGGGGGCAACCCACTACTGAGTAAGCCCTATATCCTGGGAAGTGACCTGCACATTTATTCCTTTAGTTTCAGTAAAATGCAAATGTTTCATATGACAATAGCAGCAATAAAATGCTAAGAAGGATTCAATTAGGATATATTTAGGCCTTAATCTTTCTCCCGCTAAATGTTTCATAGGAAAAGATATGAAGCTATGGAAAGAATATAAAGACACACACAGAAATAAAGAAACAAACAGGAAAGGATCTAATAATATTTTCTGCTTTCTGAAGACACAGTAGGTTCCAGTAAAGCAGATTAAAAAAAACAACAAAGAACAGTTGCCAGGCATTTATGGACGCAACTATAGACTGAATATCATGCTTTCCGGGAATATTGTTATATGTGTTCCCCGCTATAAACAACATTTGTTTTACAAGAGGGCTGGGGCAGAAGGGACAGCAAAAGGTGAGCTTAACAATTGTAACAGGACAGGACTGTCAGTGTTTTTCCATCAGAAAATAAACTTCTGGCATTACACAAATAACTGTTTGATTAGGATCGCTTGCTACAAGAAAAAATATTTCAGATTAGATGTTAATGTATGCATTTTCTAATAGCATATATTGGTTAAAAATATGCAGTGAACAAGACTTATGGACATCTGAAAACTGTATTTAATTTCTGTTCCGGCAGTCTTTCCTCATTCTGAAAACTCACCAAAATTTTGTCCACTGTATCAATAGCATGTATGTGTATGTATTGGGTGCTGCATTCCTTTCATTTGGGGGAAGCATAAGACTTTAAACATTGGAAGCATTATTTTTCATTCAATCGCATATATTAAAAGGCAAATCTTTTTGCAAAAATTTGCAAAATTTAATTGGAAATACACATTCTTCCAACCCTTCAGCAAACAATGAAAAAATGCAAAGAAGATTTACTATGGGTCTGGGCATGTCCAGCACAAATATTCTTGGCATGCCCAAAGCATGTTCTGCAAGAGAAGGCTTGTTATGTGTCTCAGTACATTCAAAGTAAATACTCTACTCATGCACAGAACATATCCTGGAAAGATAAAATGTCACTTAGTGAAGGGAGCATGCTTTATGCGCCCTGGTACACTTGCAGAGAACACATTTGACTTTACTTTTTAAAATCCCGCATGCTTTTGAATAATAAAAGGCTATAATTTTGATGCTGGCAACCCATGACTATTACAAAAGAGCTTAACATTCTACAACTCTTTTTATATTATTGGAGATACTCTTCAGTATCTTCTAAAGTGCAGCCTCCATGAAAAGAATATCAAATGCTGACCATCTCTTATGAAATCTAGTATTAGTATTTTGATAAATAGAAATGTTGATTTTTCACCCAGATCTTTATCTGCCATAAGCAATTTTCATGAAGCAGTAGTAGAACATGAGAACAATATAACACAGTACTTATCAGACAGTCTGTGAAATGGTGAATAGCCCCCTTTATGCTCCTGTAAAGGACATCTGATAGGTAAATGGTTTTACTTCTTACATGAATATAAACTACAATTGACCCCCAAATTTCTGTTGCTAAGTGAGACAGTTTTAAGCAAATTTTGCCCCATTTTACAACCTTTCTTGCCACAGTTGTTAAGTGAATCATTACAGTTGTTATGCTAGTAATGCAGTAATTAAGTGAATCTGATTTCTCCATTGACTTTGCTTGTCAAATGGTTGCAACAGGTGATCAAATGACCTTGGGACACAGCAATGGTCATAAGTATAAACCAGTTGCCAAGCATCTGTATTTTGATCACATGATCATGGAGATGCTACAAAGGTTGTAACTGTGAAAAATGGTCGTGAGTCACTTTTTTTCAGTGCTGTTGTACCTTTGAAGGGTCACTAAATGAACTTTTGTAAGTCAAGGACTATCTGTATCCTGATACAGTTATTATATGCTGCTTTAATTTTACACATCTACCCTTTTGCAATGCTCAGGCAAATATCCAAATACAGACGATTCTTGCTAATAAGCTTCTCTGCAGTCACATGATCAACATTTGTGACCTTCTTTGCTGGCTTCCTACATCCAAGTCTATGGAGAAGCCAGAAGGTTGCAAAAGATGATTACAGGATCCTAGGACACTGCAACCATCATAAATACATGCCAGTTGCCAAGTGTTTGAATTTTGATCATGTGGTCATAGGGAAGTTGCAACTGTGGTAAGTGTGAAAAACAAGTCATAAGTCACTTTTTCAGTGCTGTTGTAACTTTGAACACTCACTAGATGAACTGTTGTAAGTCAAGGACTACCTGTACCGTTGGTTTTCACCTTAAAAGATTTTTTTAAAAATATTTTACAGTCTTTAAATTAACACTTCTAGAAAGCCTGCAGTTCAAAGAAGAATGCATTTATATTGCTGTGCTGACTGTTGTTGTCAGAAATCACAAGGATTTTTCAGGTCTGGAATGTGACTGTAGTTCAATGCTGTAATTCAAATGAAAACAGGCTTGCTTGTGATTGCAGGTTTGATTTTGAGGTTATGGACAGACTACAAAGGGGTGCATATTATAAAATGTTGTGTAATCTTATTTCTTCGGAAAAAGATGATAATCATCAGGGGACTTCATCTAGTATCATAGAAATACTCTCCTGATCTTAATATTTGTTTACATTTAATAATACATTTTTAAGCAGATAAGTGATCATTTCCACATAGCCTTTCAGTTATGTTGAACTATGAAACTAAACATTTATTATATACCTGGTCACATAAGAAATTACGGGGTGTGGAAATTCCTTTTTTCAAGACTGAAGAAAACATGATAAAAAGCTGCACAAGAAACAGGTCAAGACCTAGCTTTCAGGACAAGAAAGCTATTTATAGTCTTGATAAATCCCAAGGGTCAGTTCCCTAGAAATAAAATACTATGTTCTGCCTAGATTATCTCTAACAGTGTGATCTCATAGATATTACAAAATGTTTCCAAAGAAACACAAAAAATGCTCCATCTTATTGGTGATCAAAATAAACCTTGAATATGCCTTTATTTGACAAATGAAATACATTGATATTTTACAGCTAGAAACACTTATTGGTATATGGCTGTTTAGGCCAATATTTTTCAGGGATGTAATAGCATTTATTTCCATAGTATTCATATCAGAGTATAGAGACTGAATTGGAGATTTGAAAATGGCTATTAGCAAACCCATATGGGGGATATATTAATCTGAAAAGTTAGGGGATAAGGGTGAAGAATGGTATACAGATTAAAATATTTTTATCCTGAGAAGCTCCAAAAGGTTCTGACCAACAGTGTGGGTATAGAATTGAGCAAGTGCTGAAAAAAGAGGGTGACAGAAGTAAAGACAAATTAAAAGACCTTTTTAACCTTTCTGGTTGATCTTTAATGATGCAGAACTAAACAGATGCTGGAACGTTTACAATAGCTATACCGTAGCATTACTAAAGGCACTTCAACTTTAGCTTTGCTGTTCTTAGAAAAGTTGCAATGCTCTTCATGAAGTCTACAATAGGTACACCCTTGTATAAAAGGGTACCGTGATCATTTCAGTGTGAAAGGGCCTGATGCTACTTCATTTTGTTTAGCAAAAGTTTAGTGTTTTCCCCTCTGCAATGTGTGGTTACATCATTTGGACCTTTTGCATTACTCACATGTGTTAGTGAAGATGATAGTGCCAGGGATATCAGAAATGGTTGAAATTCCTTTGGACAATAAATGAGATCTAGTTTGTCCTTTTCAGAGTCATTTTGTAAGGTCAGTCTTAAAAATATCTGCAGCACAGAAGTTTGTTTGTTTGCTTCTTTGTTTGTTTATAAAATTTATTTGCCTCCCATTTCATATCCAACAACTCTGGGGGGCTTATATACACTGCTCAAAAAAATAAAGGGAACACAAAAATAAGACATCCTAGATCTGAATGAATGAAATATTCGTAGTAAATACTTTGTTCATTACATAGTTGAATGTGCTGACAACAAAATCACACAACAATTATCAATGGAAATCAAATTTATCAACCCATGGAGGTCTGGATTTGGAGTTACACTCACAATTAAAGTGGAAAAAAACACTACAAGCTGATCCAACTTTGATGTAATGTCCTTAAAACAAGTCGAAATGAGGCTCAGTAGTGTGTGTGGCCTCCATGTGCCTGTATGACCTCCCTACAACGCCTGGGCATGCTCTTGATGAGGTGGCGGATGGTCTCCTGAGGGATCTCCTCCCACACCTGGGCTAAAGCATCCCCCAACTCCTGGACAGTCTGTGGTGCAACGTGGCGTTGGTGGATGGAGCGAGACATGATGTCCCAGATGTGCTAAATTGGATTCAGGTCTGGTGAACAGGCGGGCCAGTCCATAGCATCAGTGCCTTCGTCTTGCAGGAACTGCTGACACACTCCAGCCACATGAGGTCTAGCATTTGCGTGCATTAGGAGGAACTCAGGGCCAACCGCACCAGCATATGGTCTCACAAGGGGTCTGAGGATCTCATCTAGGTACCTAATGGCAGTGAGGCTACCTTTGGCGAGCACATGGAGGGCTGTGCGGCCCCCCCAAAGAAATGCCACCCCACACCATTACTGACCCACTGCCAAACCGGTCATACTGGAGGATGTTGCAGGCAGCAGAAGGTTCTCCACGGCGTCTCCAGACCCTGTCACGTCTGTCACATGTGCTCAGTGTGAACATGCTTTCATCTGTGAAGAGCACAGGGCGCCAGTGGCGAAGTTGCCAATCTTGGTGTTCTCTGGCAAATGCCAAACATTCTGCACGGTGTTGGGTTGTAAGCACAACCCCCACCTGTGGATGTCGGGCCCTCATACTACCCTCATGGAGTCTGTTTCTGACCGTTTGAGCAGCCACATGCACATTTGTGGCCCGCTGGAGGTCATTTTGCAGGGCTCTGGCAGTGTTCCTTGCACAAAGGCAGAGGTAGCAGTTCTGATGCTGGGTTGTTGCCCTCCTACGGCCTCCTCCACGTCTCCTGATGTACTGGCCTGTCTCCTGGTAGTGCCTCCATGCTCTGGACACTACACTGTGGCAACCTTCTTGCCACAGCTCGCATTGATGTGCCATCCTGGATGAACTGCACTACCTGAGCCACTTGTGTGGGTTGTAGACTCCGTCTCATGCTACCATTAGAGTGATAGCACCGCCAGCATTCAAAAGTGACCAAACCATCAGCCAGAAAGCATAGGAACTGAGAAGTGGTCTGTGGTCACCACCTGCAGAACCACTCCTTTATTGGGGATGTCTTGCTAACTGCCTATGCTTTCCACCTGTTCTCTATTCCATTTGCACAACAGCATGTGAAATTGATTGTCAATCAGTGTTGCTACCTAAGTGGACAGTTTGATTTCACAGAAATGTGATTGACTTGGAGTTACATTGTGTTGTTTAAGTGTTCCCTTTATTTTTTTGAGCAGTGAATATTGTCTTTCTCAGACAAATCTGCTTTTTGCAGATGTCATATCTCTCATGATCCAGTTGGCTAGCATCTGTAGTCCCAACAGTAGTAATTTTGCCCTGCTATTATTTCATCTGATCTTCTTATCATCCTAGCATTTTCTTGCAGGTGCAGGCTCCATTTTTTGAATCAACAAACTCCATTTCACACAATCAAATGCAACAACCTGGTCCAACTGTATAATTTTCATGTCTGAATTTATTGTGTCCTACCACCTTTGCTTTAGTCTTCCAACTGTTTATTCCATATGATAATATGGCAAAAATACATTTTCTCAGCATGGTCCATGGTTTATCCAGCAAATAGACAGTTCACCAGTAGAATAAGAGCAGCTAGCAATGGTTCCATAAAGCATCCTGCTTGCTTGATTTACTACTTCTTTTTGAATAAGGCATTTGTATCAGTCAACTTTTTCATGAATGTTTTTTTTCTCTCTAAAATTCAGAATCGTGATGGGTTCAGAGGAAGATTTCTTTTCAATGTGTTCAAGGCTATTTCTGCTATTACCTCAATTATATTGACACTAGCAATATAATGTTGAGGCTTTGAACCATGGGTGAAATCCAGCAGGTTCTGACAGGTTCTGGAGAACTGGTAATGGAAATTTTGAGTAGTTCGGAGAACTGGTAGCGGAAATTTTGAGTAGTCTGGAGAACTGGCAAATATCACCTCTGGCTGGCCCCAGAGTGGGGTGGGAATGCAGATTTTGCAATATCCTTCCCCCACGAGTAGGGAGGGAATGGGGATTTTGCAATATCCTTCCCCTGGAGTGGGGTGGGAATGGAGATTTTGCAGTATCCTTCTACCACGCCCACTAAGCCACGCCCATAGAACCGGTAGTAAAAAAAGTTGGTTTTCACCGCAGCTTTGAACAATGTTTTTGTTCAAGGCCTCAACAAGAAAAACTATTGTTTCTATGTTCACAAGCATAATTACTACAAGGATTAAAACCATCAAGGGCTTCCTTGATGAATGCTATTTCTATGAATTGTAACATACCCCAATTACCATTAATTTATCCATAATTCCCAATACCACCAATGTGCAAGTTGAAGAAAGATTATCATGAAGTGGATGTTCAGATTCAAAAAGTAAGCGCAAATTTGGCTTTGCTGACTATAGAAAAGTCTTTGATTATGTCAAGCTGTGGACTGTCCCTAGGGAAATGGGAATTTTATAATATTTTATAATCATCATACAAACCTATACAATTACTTATATTACACTGCTGCTGCATGACTTGCACTAAATTCCAACTTTCTTCTTCTTCTTACAATTCAAGGTAATGGTAGCTATCCTTAAAGCATGAGTGTTCATGAGTGCTAGCCTGGGTTACATAGAGTGAAGAGGGATTGTCTTGGGCTGCATATAAAATATATAATATGGTTAATGAGTATAAATCACATAATAATGTTAAAAGGTTTACAATGTTGTGGGTTCACATTACTACCTGTCCAAGGCCACAGGTGGCCCATTGGCTGCAGGTTGGACATGCCTGCTTTAAAGGCTTGAATGGCACAGGCCAGGTTATGTGTAGGACTGCCTACCCTGATGTTACCTTCCCAATTCAATTAGGGTGGGTATATTCCTGGTCCCTTCCCTTAATATTATCATTTGATGGGACCTAGAAGATCCACATTCTTTGTAGCTGCTTCTATTCTGTAGAATACTTTTCTCTGAGATCTGGCAAGATCACTTTTTTCTAGTCTTTGTCCCTACAAAATGGAAGCAACAAATACTGGGAACCTATCCTGCTATACTGCAATTTTTACTAAACAACCATAATGAATGGTTTTTTACTAAAATTACTAATACAATTTTTACTAAGCAACCATAATTCCTTTTCTTAGTCCATTAACAGATCAGACAAAAGAATTCTATTTGTACCTTCTACTGGCAGATAAAGATCCCAATATATACATTTGTATCACATACTGTATTTACTTTTTAATGAAGTCTACAATTGGATTCACAATAAACACTTACTGACTTAATTTTATGCTCCAAAAAAAAGGAAAAACTGCATTAATTCCATTTTGGGTTATGATGCTGTAAGTAGAAGGCCACTTCTCTGAATTTTAATGTTCTATGTTTAGTGAGTAAACATTTGATCTAAGATATTCCAATCTGCTACTTAGTTGTTGTTGTTTTTTGTTATTCAATAAGCACTATCTCATAGCAAACTCATGAGAATGGAAACTTGGTTATTGATAAAGTTCCTCTTTTGCCATGACATATTACAAAAAGCTGGGGCTGGCTGTATCAGGCAACAAGATGTAGTAGTAATGTCAAAAAGCCAAATTTACAGGAAGAAAGTGGTGTTCAAATGGAGAAACAAGAGTTTTAAAGTAATAGTTTTAGCACTGAAGCATTTCATACTCCATTTGAATCAGCAAATCCCCCCCCCCATAGCACTGGGAATAACTGTGGGAACATTACAAATTTAAAAGTAGCCTTAAGTAAGGCAGTTTGAATGTCTATGGCACTTTTATTTTACCATCTTAGATCCCACCTTACCATTTCAGTGATGGCATGGTTATGTTTTGCTTTATTTTTTAGCAAGGCAAAGATAGCCTTCTCCTCCTAGTAACACGGAAACATAAAAATATAATGGGTGTTCAGCTTTGTTATAGGCAGGAACATGACAAACACTCTTGTGTTGGTCATAGCCTGGAATTGCCTCCTAATGATTAGTTACACAACCATTGTACTCTTGCCAACTTTTGTTTTGCAACACAGCTCCATTTACACCTGCATGTACAGGCAAATTATGTTTAGTAAGGAAACCATCCAATCTTTGCAAATGCAAGGAGTCAGGATTCCAGAACTGATTTTGCTTTTCAACTGACAACTCTACACTTGAAAGTATATTAATAAAACACGGAATGTAAGAAAGCCCCTTGTAAGTTTATTTGAATATTGTTCCGTAGTTTATATTTCTTACTTTAGGTTCTAATATCCCGAGTTTAGACATAGAAGAGAGGGTGTGCTTAACTATAATCTTTTCGGGGTAAGTCCTGCAACATTTCATGCCATATATGGCTTACAAGTGTGATAAAGGGCAGAGCGATGCCTTCTTCTTCTTCCAGCCTTCAGTTTTGTCCCCTGGAACTTATAACCTCGGCTGCACTGCGACCCACCACATGCAGAGAGCCCACCTCTTCTCCGCCCCCCCCCCCTCCAATACAGGGTGGGAAGAAAAAACGATGAGGCAACTCCTCATCTCTCCTCCCCTTCCTCGCTTCTTCTTTCAAGATTCGCTCTGGAGCAGAATAACTCTCGCCTTCCGTTTTTCCAGTAGATGGCGCTCTGGCTGATCAGAACTACCAGACGACGCGGGCAGCGATTGGCTCGTCCAAGAATTGACGTCTCTGTCGGGGTGGGGAGAGGCGGCCCGAGGAGAGCAGTTCAGTGCGTGACTGGCCCAGCCCCTCTTTCCTTTCCTCTCTTCTGCTCTCCCGCCGGGCGCCTGAGGGGTAGTTTCTTAGCGGTTCGGAAGATCCGCTCTCGTTTGGCAACGGATCTCCGCCGTCGCCGCTCGGGTGCCCGGGAAACAGCCGCTCCATCCTGCCTATCTCTCGCTCGCATTTTGGGCTCTGCCAGCTATGGCCAAGGAGGAGAAGAAACCGTTCCGCCAGTCTATGGCCGAGTGGCGGCAATTCATCTACAACCGAAACAGCGGAGAGTTTCTGGGGCGCACGGCCAAGAGCTGGGGTAAGGGCGAGTGGCGGGAGCGGGCAGCCGGAGCCCAGAGGACGGGGCGGCGGGACCGGCTTGGTCGACCTGGAACCCCAGCCGCTTTGGGTAGCCCAGCACTGACGGGGGACCACGAGGCGAGCGCCGAGCTAAAAATAGCCCAAGCGTGACAGCTCGAAGCTGAGGGAGGCGGGAGGGGGCGGCTGGAAAACAATCCCCCCCCCCCGGAGAGATGGCTTGGCCCTTCCCTCCCGGTTCTGCAGGGAGGGGAAGGGAAAACTGCCTGGGCAGCGCCTCAGCAGATGCAGGTTCCTCGGTTGAAGGAAAGGAGGGTGTTTTCTTAACGCGTGTCCCCATCTGACTGCCCGCCTTCCTCTTCCTGCTGGTCCCACTCCCCTGTCGGGGTTACAAAGGGACCACCCCCTGCCACCCGCAGGCTCCTCCCTTTTGGCAGCTGCGTCAGTGCGCGGGTGTGGGGGGGGCAGTGTCTCCTTCCCCCTCCCCGTCCCCATACGTCTCTCCCCCCCCCCCCAATTGCTAGGCAGGGAGAAGATTTCTCCCCTCGCCTGCTTTGCCTTTGGGGAGCTGTTGCTTGCCACGTGCTACACAGTTCGAAGATGCCTCGGCCGCTCTTGGCTATTGGAAGCTGCAGGGATGGAGGGGAAACCCTCAAAGCTCAACGGGGCGTGCGTTGTTTTTTCCACAGCCCGTTTTTCTTTTCATCCCGATCGTTCGTTTTTCAAGCCTTTTCTTTTCTTTTTCTTTCTTTCTTTCTTTCTTTCTTTCTTTCTTTCTTTCTTTCTTTCTTTCTTTCTTTCTTTCTTTCTTTCTTTCTTTCTTTCTTTCTTTCTTTTTCCCCTCCCCTCCCCTCCCCTCGTGTATGTTTTGGACACGATGCTTTGAATTTACCAGCCATGAACAGAAGTGTTTAATGTTACAAGTTCTGAATCGCGGTTTGCCGTGGAAACTTTAAATTGGTGCGTGGGTGTTGCTTTTAATTGCATTAATTCATCGAGGGGAAGGGTGACATGGGGAAGTTACAGAAATATGTCGGTACAGTAGAAGCCTGGAATTGAAAGACGCGCTTGCCTGAAGAATAATTTGAAGCTTCAGTGCAGTGAGATTTTTTTAAAAAAAATTTTTTTGCTCTTTTTGTGCTTTAGGCACATGGTCAAAATGATGTGGAATAATTGAAAACAGAACACACATGTGTATTCTATTGCCAAGACCATCTGTCACAGTGTTTAATGTGCTGTAAATTTTTCTTCATTCATACAAAAATGGGATTCTTTTCTCTCTTTTTTTTAAAAATTGATGACAAGAAAGGAAATTTCCATTCTGCCCCAATGATTTCCTTTCCCTGGTTTACTTTAAAAGTGTATGTGCTCACAAGTGAATGTTAATAAGGAACATAGAGGAATATATGTATGTTGATAAATGGTGCAATGTTCTTTACCATTTAAATTATTTGTTATGTATGTATATCAAAGTAATATAAAAGGAATTTCTTTTGATTATTCCCAATGGAATGGATATCTTTTTCAAGAAAAAATAAGTCTTGTACAAATAAATATTTTAAAACTGTAATGAATTAAATCTTTGAATATTTTTTTTTTAATAAAAATAATGTTGAGAATGGAATTTCTAAAGGGTATTAAAGTGCAGTAAACTTTTTAATGCATATCCTTATGGTAATATGGTATGATTTGCTAATTGACATGTCACCTTATTTTGGGTGTGATATTGTTCTTCATGCTTAATGTACTTTCTATGAACAAATAAACCATTTGAATTTAGTCTGTTTTAAAAGCTTGGCATGCTAAATTGTAAGCAATTATTTTTTAAATGGAGCCACTATATTTTTCATGTATAAATTATTTTATACATGAAGTGAATAAAATTTAGTTGTAGAGAGATATTTACTGCTTTGGCTATGAAATGAGATTTCAAAGGAATGTTTTTTTATAGAAGCTAAAGAAAAAGAATTGAGAACAAAGCAGATACACATATTCCGAAATCTGTTTTGCCTGTAGGACCTATGATAGTTCTTACTTCTCTGTGTTATTTGTAGCTTCAATACTTTTAGATATTCTCAACTTAATTATATGATTATTTGAAAGCCTTTTATTCTCAATATGAAAAAAACAACAACTTGTACCATCTTGTACCGGTATATGTCTATTTAAAAGTAAATCCCAATGTAATAGTCTTACTTGGAAGCAAGTGTATGAATCCATAATCATGTGAAAGTAGGTCTACCATGTTTAATCATGGTTTTTCTGTTCTCTTTACCTGTTTCTAAATGTTATTCAGCTCTTATTTTCCACAGAGTTATCAACTTCATGGAAAGCAGGTAGTTAGGGCAAATTGATTATATAGTTCCCTATGAAGCTTGTATCTAGGAGAGAATATCCTAAATAATCAGCTCCATCAATTTATTGCTAGGACGATTGAGAAGTCAATCATTTTGATTTTAGCTCTGGATCTTAAGCTTTAGAAATAACCTGATTTACTCTGATTAGTAGGGCTGCCCAATCTGATATGATTCCTGAATCAAGAGAGGGACCTTCCCTCCTGTAATCTGTTATACAGAAAATTCATCTGTTTTTCCCCACACTAGAATAATATGAATGTTTTTGGAAAACCAAACCATTAAGTATAGATCAGTTTACCAAGCATCATAGAATTATATGATGATTTCAGATTCTACACCAGCCTAAATAAATGAAAAATAATAAGTTAAAATTTGGATCATAAGGAAGCTTAAAATGCATTGAATGTTTAGTAGCTGCCTTCTACAGAAAGTGCAGTACAGGTAGTCCTCAACTTACAATAGTTCATTTAGTGATTGTTCGAAGTTACAACAGCACTGAAAAAAGTTACTTATGACCATTTTTCACACTTACGATCATTGCAGCATCCCCATGGTTATGTGATTTACATTCAGATGCTTGACAGCTGGTTCATATTTATGATTGTTGCAATGTCCCTGGGCACATGTGATCATCTTTTGTGACTTGACAAACAAAGTCAGTGGGGAAGGCAAATCCACTGAACAAACCATGTTACTAACTTAACAACTGCAGTGATTCACTTAACAAATATAGCAAGAAAAGTTGTAAAATTGGACAAAACTCAACAAATTTCTCACTTAGCAACATAAATTCTGGGCTCAATTGTTGTCATAAATTGAGGACTACCTGTATATGTCATCTATTTCATGCTAGAGTGTGTAATCTGTTTCATATGCCTGCCTTTGCTTATATGTTCATATCAGCCTGAGACAATGTGAGTTGTAATGAATATAAGAATTATAGTCCAAAATATATGAAGGACACTATTTTGTCATTGAGCCTTGGATTTTTATACTTCTATTCTGCTTTTAGTATTGCCATGAGGAGGGTTTGTATTATTATATCAATAAGCTAATTCATTTAAATTGTGGTTAATGGTATAAACTGATTTATAAAACTTTGTTTTCTTTACTGATAGTCAAGATTACCCACAAACAATATTTTAATATCCTTGATAAAGGTTCTTATAACTGTGTTGTAATAAAAATATATGATTTTATTATTACATCATTCCAATTCTTACTGGAATTCAGTCTCTATAAAAATGTGGATCTAGAGCGGGCACAGTGATTTGGCAGAATGTACTACTTAACCTGTTAAAGCTTGCTGAAATACAGACAGTCCTCAAGTTATAACCATTCGTTTAGAGTTCAAAATTACAAAATTTGGATGCCTGGCAACTGGCATGTATTTAGGACAGTTCCAGTGTCCCAGGTTATGTGATCACCTTTTGCTACCTGTGACAAGCATAGTCAGTGAGGAAGCCAGATTCATTTAACAATGTCACTAATTTAACTGCAATGATTCAAGCAAGAAAGGGCAAAACTCATTTAATAACTGTCTTGCATAGCAATAGAAATTTTGGGCTCAATTGTTGTAAGTCGAGGTCTGTATGTATTATCGAAATCATATTCAAGATAGTACTCCCAAAAAAAGAATTAATAAACTCTTAACAGTGATAGTTAGAATTCCAAGGCTAGAAATGTTTCAAACTAATGGAGAAAACTGGCTCAAGATGAGTTGAAATTCCTAAAAAAAAGAGAGACTAAAAGCATACCTGCAAACAATTCTAATATGAAAAAAAAATAACAGTAGAACAAACTAAAACAAGTGTGACTGTAATATAGTGGATATCTGAAACAAAAAAGAATATAAGATGCAAAATAGAAAAAGAAAGAGGACATACATGTAGCCCCACAATCTTAGATATGTTAGGAGAGCAAAAGTTCAGAAGAAGCTGAGGTTGGAAGAATTACTGAGAATAATGTATCTAGAGATTTCTTTATATACATTCAAAAGCAATTGGAAAGAAAGAGCAAGATGGAGTGGGTTGAAACTTGACGTTGATAAACAAAAACATGGTCAACTGAATGGCATCTTATGATACTGAAGGAAATAACCTGACTATTGCTAATTATTTTTGAGAAATTTTAAGGAATGGTGAAATGCCAGATTTCATTTAATACATACAAAATTCTTTGAGATCTGAGTGTTACATTTTCTCTAGGCTTTGCTATAACTCCTTCTGGACCATGCCATTCAATGGCTTTTGCAAATAAATCTTTTGAACCAGAAATTGCTCGTGGTGTTCCAAGGATAGAATGTCCTGCAGGCCTGTTTTGACCAAAATGCCTCAAACCTTTTCTGGTTTGAAAGATATATTTGTAGAAACTACTGAACTGTCCCTAGAACAGAATGTTCTAGGGGGAAATAGTCTGTTTTTGAATTGACAAATTTTGCACATCCATAATAAGTTACTATTCATGAAACCAGGGTCCTGATTTTCTAAGATATGTTTCAATAGTTGTCTAAGATCCTACCTAGTGGTGATTTCTGTACTTAAACTTTATGCCTGCTAATTACATAACCTTTTAACATGCTCAATTTGAAATAATATATAATTTTTTAACCCAACAACCTCCAATCTTTTGGCTCAGCAGACTGGTGGAGGCAGAGGCAGCGACAGCAATGGTGGGTAGAGGAAATGATTTCATGCACGCAAGTGAGCCATTTTCATAAATGCAGCTTTATGCATGCTTGCCCACCATTTCCGCTGCCTGGTTCCAAATGGGCTGCAGCCCAGCAGTGGGCTGCAGATCACAGCTGCAGATCAGGGCCTGTTCTAACCAACTGCCTATATACTTAAACTGTGATTCCTGGAGATTTTAGGAGACTTATATAGGAAAAGATACTTACTGATAATGCAGACATCTTATTGCTCTCAGGCTGGAAGCCAGAAAATAAGTGTTAGAAAGCATATAAATTATAGATAATGCAAAAATGAATACTACATTTTATTGTACATTCTTGACTTATTATCGGTCACTTAATGATAGTTCAAAGTTACAACAACCACACACATACACATCTGCAGTCATGTGATTACATTCTGGGACTTAGCAACCAACTCAATTTTATATATTTTTGCAGCATCCTGAGGTCATGTGACCATGATTTGTAGTGTTTTGTGCCTGTTTCTGGCATTTACTTCTGGTTTCTGAAAAAAAAATAGTCTCTTAAACACTGGAAAAAATAGTCTCTTAAACACTATCATAAAAAAGAGTCATAACTTAAAATCCAGTCACTTGAAGCCTTCACTTACTACTGCAATGGCTTACAATTGTAATTACAGATTCAATTTCAATTGTAAGTTAAGGAAACTTGTATAAAACCAGTGAGCTATGGCTTCTCTCACATATGAGCTAAGCAATTGCTTTCAGCTGTTCCTGTTTAATGCCTTTTTCTCATTATTTTTTACCCATTTGTTACATGCTATGTCATATGTGTTGAGATAGCTCAAAACACTGTAAAACATTAGCTCCCAATCTTTTGGGCATTAGGGACCGGTTCCGTGGAGAGAGGTTTTTCTGCAGATCGGAGTGGGCATGGCTTCGCATGCTGCCTTCCTCCCATGAATGGGGCTTCACTTGCTTGCATGGCCTGATTTCTGACATGCCACGGCCAAGTGCCAGTCCACAGACCTGCTGTAAAACAATAAAAACAACAAAACATTAACAACAAAGAAACACAAAAGTAATTTAAACATTACATTCTGAAATTTCAGAATAAATAATGTCTTCACCATTGACCAACATTAAATCAATCTTGAATCATAAACCTCTGGAGAGTTCCCCTAGGAACTGAACATCGTTAAGCCCCAAAGGGTAATCTCCAAGCAAATAAAATATTGCTTGGGAAAAAACATGCTAGCGCTATTTTCAGATTACCTCCTATTATCAATCCTGCATATGCCTATTTAGAGATAAAAGTACATTTTAGTATAGGTAGACTTATCTCCAGTGATGTAGAATTGTGACTTTGAAACTTAATAAGATTTCATCAATTGAAGGGAATTTTCTGTCATTTTGGCAGTGAGGTAGCTTGATATCCTGCTTCTTTCTGTGTGGTCTGAGATGGGTGAAGAAAGTTGAAAGTCTTGCTAATTCAGAAAAACTAAGATAATTTTCATGCTACTTTGAAAGAATGTGACAAACGAATTAACATTCACCTCACAACAATATTATGTATGCAGTCAGAATTCTTGTGCAGAAGCTAGAATTTTGAATTACTAACTTTGAATGAAACAGATGATAACTATTCATAAAATAAAAGTACCACTTATGTTTCAGTCAACTTTTGGTGATTGCATCCATGCAGTTTTCTTGGCGGTATTATGGACATTGTGTGCACTGCTTTCCTCTGAGATATTTTCAACTATCCAGCCTACCTAGTGGTCTGGAGTTCCAAAATGGTTTTCCAACCAAATACTAATCACCTCACTTACTTTCAGAGCCCAACTATGATTGGCTAAATACTTCTATTCTTGTCCTTGAGACTATATTAATGTCATCATATGTAAGAAATAAAGATACTTTATTTACTTTATCGATAAGCAATTCTTATGCAGCATTTAAATATCCGAAACAAGTTCTCACACTGCTTAGAATCAGAGAAGCTACATGTAATGGTGAATACAATACAGATTAGGAACAATTTGTGGAGTATAGGAGTAGATGGCAAAAGTCTTGAACAACTACCAGAAAAATTGCCTTCTCCGCTTGACTTGTATTAAGAGCTTTCGCAGAAGCCTTTCGTTCAGTTTCTACCACCATGGGAAAAACAGATGGTTTGACAGGAGTTTTCTTTTGCTTTTTAGTGTCCTTTAGGTTTAAGAAAATCTAATATACACTTTTAAATATTTTGTCTGATGATACCATTATAATGTATTTACATTATTTTACTTAGTTAACATATTGTTAGTATTTTGTGATGCTTTATTTATTAATATTTATTAATTTGTTTGCAATGCCATCTTTTCTCCAGGAGCCAAAGGGTACACATGTACTTTCTCCTGAAATAACGTTGACCAGAGAAATAATGATCAAATAAACAACTTTATATTTCTCCCTTTAACCTCTAACAGTCCTAATCTTTAATCCAATCAAATATTTTTGTAGGTTTAATTTCACTTCAATTTTTTTATCCCATCACAAATTTCTTCAAGGCTTTAACAAACCTCTTTTGTAGATCTAATAAAAACATTTTCAAGGTCATTCTCTTGGTTTATCATTTGTATTTTCCTTTTAATTTTAAATCTTTGGCCAATTTCTTTTGTATAACCAGTACGGCATCCTTTTGCAAATCATTCTGTTGGTCTGTCATTTGTAGTTCCTTTTTGAGTACTTCTCCGTTTTACCAGATAAAATTTGTTCCACATCTGTCATTCCTTTATTGACATTTTTTGGAGATAGTCTACCCATATAAAGATCATTACTGACATATCTCTGGCTCCGTTCTTCAAAGAGCCTCTTTAATAGTTCTGATATTATGACATTTTGAAAATCCCAGCAATTACTGATACCAGGAACTGTCAAGGAATGTGTGGATGACCTTGGGAAATGAGGAAAAGAGATGCTGTTAGGAGACAATCAGGCAAGAGAAGCAGGAGCCCCAGTGGCTTTAACAGTTAGAGGAAGAAACTTAGGAAAGACCTGCCCTAATAGATCACGCAGTTAGCAGCAGTGGGACTTTCAGATTTGCAAGATTCTGCTAATGTAGCCTCACAATAAAGTAGAATTAGTACATTTAATTGGGTTTTCCTGTCTGATTTATCTGGGAAGGCTCTTGCAAGTCTTTACTGACCAGTTCTTTGCTCTTGTCAACTCTGCAGTTGTCAGCTCCATTTTTGTAGAGTTCACCATACTTCTCCCAGGAGCCCCCCATTTGCCCACATAGGAATATTGTTAGAATATGCATATTCGATTTTCAGCAGCAAATTAGACAAGAAGCTCAATATTTTCTAGGTTTAAAAACAGCTATGATGATATTTTAGGGCTGCAGCTCTTTGATGTGCGTATTGTTTCCTTCTTACCTCTTTATTGAAACTGATATACAACCTTAACATAGATACTAATCACATAATATTAATTATTTTGATACAGGCAGTGGGAACAACTGTTGTGAAAGCCATAAGATGCAAATTAGCTCTACGTTCCTTTTTTATGCCTTTGATATAACAGTCATAAACAATACAATTGTTTTGCTGTGCCAGGTTAGTTGTGTTCTGCTGGCACAAGCAGATTTAATTATAATTTGTCTTCCAAAATTCATACCTTGGAAATAGGATCACTTAATCAACAGGGTTTGTGTAATATTTATTTTGTACCTGTGAGGGGAAAATATCTGGACTTTTGTCTTTAAAACAAAACCATTTAGAGCAACCTCAATAATAATCAGTTTTATTATTATATCAGATTTCGCAGTGTGTAATAATCAAATATGTTGAATTTTGAAAGTATGACAAAATTCTCTCTCTTGTACAGAAGGTTACCACGACTATCCTTTTAGAAGCTAGTATTATTTAGAAGATAAATCAACTGAAATATTTGGCTAAATAGTATTAATGTTATTTAAAATAATATTGAGTCTCATATTATGTCAGATTTCAGTTGAATGTCAGTCTTTGCAATGTAAGTGACTAAATTATTCAATGCATGTTTTGTTCACATTTTTTTCATTTTTTATTTTTTTAGGCTTAATTTTGCTATTTTATCTCGTCTTCTATGGCTTCTTAGCTGCACTTTTCACATTCACAATGTGGGTTATGCTCCAGACATTAAGAAGTGATATACCCAAGTATCGTGACCGGATTTCTAGTCCAGGTAAATATGTCCAAATGAAATTATCAATATAAATTAATACAAAGGTGTTTTACTTACGTTAATTTTCTTAACATTTACCATGTAATCATAATAATGAATTTCTAATTCTTTCTGAAATATAACTCTGCATGTCTTGCAAAAATATAGAAACTAGTATAATTGTTCTGCCCCAGCTCCGGATTTCCGAGGATATTGACACACACCAATGGTCCTTATCAAATTTATTAAGTAGCAAGAATAAACAAGACCGGCAAAGGTTGACAACCAGCCCAGAAAACAAGATATGATAAACCAAAATACTCTGATAATAAGTCCGAGTTGTTTCTAGCAAGAAACCTACTAACGGCATGTGACTTAAATAGGCTAAGGGAGTGGCCAATGATCCTCAAGCCTTACTCTCGAGGAGACCTCCTCCTCCTGAGTAGCCACTCCTGCCTTTTGGCAGCCCTGCGTGCTCAAGCATTAAGGAGAGGCTCCTCCACTTTGCTCTCTCCACTTGAAGGAGCCTCTGGAGGTTCTGAAGGCTGAGTCTCTGCCTCTGGCACCACATCCTCTTCAGCCTCCTCTTCGTCGGGATCAGCCATGATCCGTGCAGGCCACTGGCGGGCCACAACAATAACCAAACAGGGCACTTCAGGTAGCATTCTCCAATAAAATTCAAAGATACAATCTCCAGCTCCAATCTCACCCTATTCCAACGGTTGGTGGAAGAGCCAGCTGTTATAGTGTTCCAGAGAGTCAAAGGATAGGACGTGTGGAATCCCTGGGGAAGGATGTTGCACAAAGCAGGGGGCTGTTGCAGAAAATACATGTTTTGTAGATATGGTGGTATGTAAGGGAAGGAAACTGGAGTGTCATTCTAGTCATTCTGTACTACCCATTGTTGTAGTAAATTAATTGTTTGAGTGTATTTCTGATTAATGTAGGTCTTCAGTGCATATTCTACATTTAAAAACATTTTCTGAATGGATCATTAGGATTTGATTTCTTAATATATGTTTATAATGGAATTAATACAAAACCCTTTCAGCTTTCTCTTCTTTGAGGTGGCTAGTGCAAATTAATGACATAGTTCAAATGAACTTTGTTTAATTGACAGTCTCCACAGAATATAACGTGTTACAGACATTTACAGTTTGCATGCGCCGATAGGCAAAGTTTTTAAAAAAACTAATAAACCCTTAACTGAAATTATAAACCAGAGCTAAAGATGAATATATTATTAATGGACTGAGTTAAAATAAAATCTGGATTATGGAAATATAAATCACACATGCAACTTTCTTCATGCTGACAGTCATGTTGGGCTTTGAGCTACCTCCTGAAAACTGTATTCTCAAAAATAACGGATAGAATCATGACAAAAGCCAAAGTTTATTTCATTTAAATAATATTAATATTATTCACACAATTGATTTAATGATTCCCTTATTTCAGATTAAAATTTATAATTTAGTAACTAAGCATCCTTCTCTCTGTCTTCAATTGTCAACTTCTTCATATAGGTAATGTCAACAAAAGATTGATGTCTATTGTAAATATAATTCTATGTATGACATAGTCATGTGCTATTACAGATATCAGACTGTCTCTAAAATAGCCATGCCCTGCAACTTGAGCCATAAGGTACAATTTATCTAGTAAAATGTCCTACTTGTTATTAATGGATTGAAAATGTTCTTGGGTAATTTTGCTATATTTCATGCAAAAATATAGAACAATATACACTGAAATGTTAGAAAGTGGACTCCATTGCACTTCTGGACACAATTCAAGATACTAGCCATCTTCTAAAGCCCTTAAAGGTTATTTGTGGGATTTCCGATCTCCAATTATGGCTGTATAATTGGCATAGTGGATACCTTTTGGGTTCTTTTTATTAAACACTGCTAGATCCAAGAAATACACTTTCTTTGTCATGACACTTGCTCTATGGATGATTCTGACCTTGCTGGCCTTCCATAAGACAATAAAACCTCCAATTTCACTTTGAGGTTTGAGCCTAAGTATTGAATAAGCCTGGTTTTTAATTGTGAGGGTAGTTATTTTATAAGTAATAAGATAAGTAAAAGTAAATTGTGCTTTGTTAGGGTAAGTGTTAAATAATTTTAGTATTGCTGATTCAGAGATACAGTGATATAACTGGATAATTTAATGTAAAATCATGACAAGATTCAGCTATTTAATCTTATGTAATAATGTAAAACCCAGCTCTTAAACTGTTTCTTCAAACTATTTTTATACATTTAGAAATTATCATTTTTGAGGGATACTATGGATAAACAATTTATTTTTTTTATTTTTGTAGGACTAATGATTTCACCAAAACCAGAAACTGCACTGGAATTTTCAATAAGCAAAAATAACTCAGGAAACTATAATTATAATCATTATGTAGAAGCCCTTCATAAATTTCTAGGAGGTATGTATACTTTCTCTTTTTTCCAAGAAATTTATATAAAGCACTAAGGGTCCTTGTAATGTTTTTCTAGACTAACAATAATTGTTGGTAAAAGCAGCTATTTTTGTGATGATTAGGAAATTTTTAAAGGTGGTCAGACTTACTGACACCTGAAAAACATTTTTTTTTTTTTTTTTTTTTTTTTTTTGTGAACAAGTAAAGATCCTGAATTTAAAATGTGGCCACATTTCTTTATATTCTGCTAAAAAAATAATTCTTTTGGGAGTTTTTGGAAGATTAGTTAGATTGACTATTAGTATTATTAAATTTGCTGAGATGAATATTTATTAACTTATGGCTTTATGTGTAAATGTGATATTGTTTGTTGCTCTACTTATGAATATTTTTGATGTATATATTCAGTTTTTTAAACAAACATTTAAAGAGAGGGAAGAAGGAAAAAAGGGCGGTTAAGATAATAAAATCACATTCATCCCTTCTGTATTATAGGCCTTTGTAAGCTGTACAAGGGCTTTATTATGCAGCAGGCATTTGATCAGTTTAACCAAAAGCATAGATGAGATAGTAAGCTTTTCTGTAGAATTCTTTCTCAGGTAATACTGTCACTGTTTCCTATGCATATTTATGGAAAAGTTAATCACACACTGTTCAGAGGAGCCTACTTTAAATAAATGTGCAGAGAGCTGAAACTAACTGTAGCATTTAGGTGAAAAGGGAACATAGGAAAATGTTGAAAGATCAAGGAAGGCATGTGTGAGAATCAGCATCAAAAATCTGGTTCAGAACGTCATTGAAAGCAGATAATTTGGCTGCAATCAACTTAATTTGTTTGAGCGCCCTCATATTTTGTATTTTACACGTTGCAGGCATGAGAAAGTAAGAGGGTAGAGGAAAGTCAGAGGGCAAGGAAAGGTGACAGAAAGTGGAAAAAAAGAGAAATTGTCAGAGGATAAAATACAGAAAAATGAACGAAAGTGGCAAAGGCGGTAGCAGGATGAAGGTGAAAGAAGAGATCAATAGAAGGTAAACGAGAGAAAAAAGTGAAAGAAAAAGAAGATAGAGGAGAGAAAGCAAACTAAAAAGAAGTGAACTGAAATAGATTTCAGTGGTTACAGGTGCCTTTTTGGTAAGAAAGTGCAAATGTGAAAATACTTCTTTAATTGACATTTAAGTACAGGATTACTTGTGCTGGAAGAAGTAGATTGCCAAGGCCACAGTGTGAGTTCTACATTAGACATTGGCAAATATGACATTTCAAATATTGAAACCACAAAAGCTGGTAAGGTAGCACTGTAGCTATAAAAAGCTTTTAAAGAAAAAATATAGATGGAACCTTGAGATTTGCATGAAAATTGCTATATTTTACAACTTCATAAATCCACTAGGATCCACAGTTTAAATGTGGCAGAACTCTACATTCTCATGTGGAAAAAAAATAAACAATATAAACTCAAGAGGTTTATATTGCAAACTGCAATTAATATGGATACGAAATATATAGTAGTGGTTTCAAAATTGAAATCTAAATTTTTGTTGAATACCACAGTCAAATATCTGAGAACACTTTCAATGATTTAAGGCCGTAGATCATGGGTGGCAACATTTTGGCTTCCTAAACTGCATTGAGTGAAGAGGAATTGTCTTGGGCCACATATAAAACATACAATATAGTTAATGTATATAAAGACAAACTTCCTTTATTTTTAAATATTTTTTATTGTCTTGTGGGGCCACAACTGGCTAACCACAGTTGCAGGTTGAATACGCCTGCTGTAGATAGTCAGCATATAAAAACTAAAGCATTTGTAATGCATTAAAAAGAATCAATAAATATTGTGTCCAGATAGCCTTACTTAATGACCCAATTGACCGACAACTCCATTGCTATGCAATACAGCCATTAAGCAGAACATAATATCTGCTTAGGGATGGCAGTTCTAGCAATCATAGTTGCTGTCGCTATGTGAATCCTACACAGTTGTTAAGTAAAGACCTATCTGTATCCAAACCATTTTTGGAAAAATATAAGGGTTGCTTTCACCTCAGCTTACCCCATTCACCTATCTCCTCCCCAGTCTTTGTATTTTGGTCACCTCCTACCAGCTCCCTTTGCCACCATGATGCCCATCACATCACACCACACACAAGCATTCTTTCATGTTGCCTTCTTCCCACCAATGCAGCCAGGGCTTTTCTTGCCTGCTGGCGAGGGCCTCCTTTAGCATCCTGAACAGGGCCTCCCATTTCTGCCCTTCTTTCGTGAAAGAAGGAAAGGCAGAAGGGGGGGGCTAAAGGAGAGCCTGAGCAGGATGCAAACGGAGATCCTGGCTGATGCATAAGGGAAACCCACTATACCATTGGGAAAGAAGACTCCAGCTGGTACAGTAGTGCAGTGCAGCAAGAGGCAGTGGTGGCAGCAGGTAGGTGGATGATCAAAAGATGATCATAAAAGCCCATGGGTCTGAATTTTATTCATATGACCAGAAGGACGCAGCAACAGATGGAACTTCAAGGACAGGTAATAAGTCCCATTGTTCAGTGTTATCATAACTTCAAATGGCCACTGAACAAATGTATATTAAAGGAGGATTACTTGTATTATTCTTGCATAGTTGAGATATATTTCAGAAAAAGAAAGATTGGTTGCCAAAATTATGTCAGCCAATAATTTTGGGGAAATTTCATTCTAAAAAATTTATTGATTTACTTTGCTCAGTATTATTAAATTTAAAATAGATTTATTAGCTTCATATACTGATACATATAATCACAATCAAATATAGAAACAAATGGATTTTTAATGTTTATCATTTTGAGATTTCTTGTACAAAATATTGTTCTCTTGAGTGAAACAAACCATTGTCTATTTTTTTTTATTTGACAAGCTTTGGTTTTGAAACCAGCATACCTTGCAAACAGGTTTTGTTGTTAATGTATCAATATACAGAGAAATGTCATGCTTCTTGGCTGTATAATAATTTTTCTGTTCAAGAAATATGCTAGAACAATTTCACAAAGGAGAAGTAATGCAACATATGGACCAGTTTGATACGTTTATACCAAAGTTTGTGTGAAGATATGAAATGGAGTAAAATTGCCTACAGGGTGGATTTAGACATACTGAAGTCTGAGATTAATTGAAGAGAAATGTTCTCAACTCTTAACCTCTATGAATTTATAGCACAAGATTAAAGTTGTAAATTTAGGAATAAAATTTACTGATTTGGATTTCTGTTAATAAAAAGATGGTAAGTGATGCTACGATCACTTCTATTATATTAAATGTAAGTTCAGCTTATCTTAGAGCATGTATTCTATGCCAAATAAAATTAAGGACAGATTTAATAGCATATTTTATTACGAACCAAAAAATAAATAAATCCAGAAAGCATTAACTGTATTCCGGAAAGTACAATGAATCAAACATTGAAAGAAAAAAAATTGAATTCTCAGAAACTTTCAATTAGTGTAGTCATTAAAGCAAATACTGTGCAGTGTTTGGAAGTTAATCTGGTTATAACGGACTATTTTGCAACATTTTGAATTGCTTTTTTCTCATTGGTAATTCCCTTAAATGCATGAATCTTAGAATTGGGTTTGGTTCATGCTTCAAATGGTTCCCAGCTCTTGACAAATTACCTCTGCGCAGTAATGTTTTCTCAAAATTTGGAAATGAATATTCTCCAAAGATTTTCACCTGCTAAATGATTCTTTAGTCTGTATATTTATTAAATAGTTAATGTCATGCACTGAATTGTTTTTTCTAGCATATAATGAATCAAAGCAAACCAGAAACATTCGGTGTTCTCCAGGAAAGCTCTTTGACCAGAACTCTGTAAATAAATCAGCGTGCCAGTTTAATCGTGATAGCCTGGGACCTTGCTCTGGACTACAAGATGAAAATTTTGGTTATGACAAAGGAACACCATGTGTTATTATAAAAATGAATAGAGTAAGTTCAGTTACTCTTTTGGATTTCATAAGGCTTTCAGTTTTTCCTGTGGAAAACTGCTGTTCAAAATTTATAGCTGGATAGTATTTGCTTGAAGGTAAATTTCTGTGTATGTTTCTGGATGCTCTTAGAATTCCTTCTTTTCTGATCTTTACTGATTTTTATGTTGAAGATAGGAGCTCATGGAAAAGATTTTGTCTGCCTGTGTTAGAGTTTCTAATTCAGCCCTTTTATGTTAAAGTTGGATGGCATTTTACCATTCCCAATTGCTTAGAAATTGCTTATAAAAAAAAAAAATCCAATTGTATGTTTTTAGTCTGAACAAATAATATTATAGCCAGTAAAGAACAACTCACATAAGTATATGTCATGCAAGAGTTTATCTAGAAATGAAAATGATGATCAGAAATGTTCATCACAAGGATACACAGTATATATTTCCGGCAAAAAAATAGGGTTTAATTTGATTCCTTAAAAATTTCTGATAGACATTTATAGTTAAGTATTTCTCTTTTTAAGTAATTAATTATGTTTTATGTGACATGTTATTTGTATATGCCTTCTGAATTCAGCCATTAATGTTATGTGCCTAATTTGAAATAATGAATGGCTGTTGTTGGAATCATCACATGGAAGTGAAACATTCTTGAATACTTTTGTGAGTGTATTTTAAAACAGGATTATGTTAAAACACATACATCTGCATTCCGATAATTATTTTCCTTCCTTGCTGAGAACTTTCTACCTACCAACAAATGCAGACATAACATAACTAATGGATAAGGTGTATATTTGTGGTATATCTTACAAAACCGTTCAAACCGAATGGGTATCTCAGTGGAGATTGTGGTAGAATTCAAGTTTTGTATACATTCAGCATATATATTTCTAGTAGCCACAGGACATACATGTATGAATATTATGGATATCCATTTGTGTACTGAAAATAAACAGCTTTTATGTGATTGAAAAAAGTGCTTTTCATTACTATTACCTTCTATTTTGAATATATTGATTTCTAATATGGGACACAGTAATTTCTGGGTAAAGTTAAATCACAGAAATAATTATATAATGAACTATATTTTAATTATATTAAAATTAAAAATTTGGACTATTAAAAAGTGCTACTTTATTTAAATTATTGTTAATATTTATTCCACTCCAAGTTGCATAACATTTTTTCTACATTTCAGGTAATTGGATTAAAGCCTGATGGAAAACCATATATAAAGTGTAATTCTAAGGTAAGCATTTTAAAATAAAAAATTGTCCACTTTTATGTCATTAAAAAAGCAAGTGATTTAATACATATTAGCCTTAATTATGATATTTCCCTGTATTTTAGATTTCCACTTACTAATTTAAAATTTTTATGTTACAGTCTCCATTTAAAAAAGATATGGTTTCTTCATTATTACTTGCTTTTTGTTTTGTTTCATTTCATAACCGGCATTTTGTTTTTCTCTCCATGCTGCAAATGCATCTTACACAATATTTTTATGATGGGTAAGAATATGAGCACTGAAGCAGAATATGAAATCTTAGTGTTTGCACTGTGAAATTGTTCACTTATAAGCATTCCGTTATTTTCAAAACCTATTCATTATAAAAGTTATATGTTTTTAAATGTTTCCCTTTTATATAGATGATTTTACCATATACTTCTATATTTTTAAAGAAAAAATATTTTTATCAAATTTCTACATTGCCTATCACCCTTGCATGTCTCTGGGCAGTTTTCCAATTTATATAATATCTACTGGTTTATATATTTGAATGAATTTGGGTTTAAGATCACACACTGATGCTTTCCACATATGTCCCATTTAGAATTGCTGTAATATTTGCCAAACTGTATTAAGATGAAAATGTTAAATTTAATATCAAGCTAGTTTTAATTTAAACTCTGATGGTCATACCGTACCAAAACTGACAAAAGGCAAGTGAGCATAGGGTGCATGTACAGTAATCATCTGTTGCGATCTAATTATGAAAACTAAAGTGGTTTGAATCATACCTTTTGACTATTACATTTTATTTTTATTAAAATAAGCTGAAAAGATGAATGTATTAAATATTGTCATACATGCATATGATAGCTAAATCAAAATGCATCTTCTACTTATATACTGAAATATTGTTACACTATTTTTAAAATCTTTTCCTCTATACTTACATTTATTAAACAAAAACAAAAATAATGCTATAACCAGCATCTTTTTCCACCCTTCAGAATCCCCGTACATATCATCCTCACTTGGGGGGAGCTCTTCTAAAGAAGGGAAGCCCCACTCCAAAGAACACCTGTCATTGGGCCTATCCCATTGTATCTAACTTCTTCAGCTAAAAGCCAGTATAGATTTTCATTAATACATGCATAATTGCCATAACATTGCTCATAGTTTATGGCGGCAGCTTTTATGAAATTCATATTTTGAATTAAGACATCTACTCCATATGATCTGGCTAGATATAAACTAGATATAAACAGCTTGAGGTTACACTCTTTAAACTTTTATTATATCTAAGGGTATTTCAGTTTGATATTTTTAATATCTACTGTTAAGTTTTATGCATCCTAATTAATTTATTAAAGAGTTTTAAATATTATTATAGAATGTTTATTATTACATCTAAATCTTTCATTTGCTCCTACAATCCAAACTGCTTTGAGCATTGTTTGAGAATATTTTATCAGATTTAGTAGCATGTTATACTTCAATGCAGCTAAGATTCTTTCAAATGTAAGGAATCTCATTTGTTTTCAATGTCAAATTTTGTCAGCCGAATTAACACAAACATAATTTGTGGAGGCATAATTTGCATATGTTCCATTATTCAATATAAAACGACTCATTTATCCAGATATTTAAAATCTATTTGTCTTGAAAAATTCAGGAAAAAATGGTAATTTATTTATGAATAATAGTCATAGAATTACACATCAAAATATACAATTTTATTCTTAATTTAATTTACTATACAGGAAATCCTCAATTTTTGAACACAAGCAAGCCAAAAATTTCTGTTTCTGAGAGAGAGTTGTTAAGAGAGTTTTGCCCCATTTTATGGATTTTTTTGCCACAATTGTTAAATGAATCACTGCAGTTGTTATGTTAGTAACATAGTTGTTAAGTGAATCTGGCTTCCACATTGATTTTGATTGGCAGAAGGTTGTGAAAGGTGTGATCACATGCAACGGTCATAAATATGAACCGTTTGCCAAGCATCTGAATTTTTATCACTTGACCATGCTGCAATGTTCGTAAGTGTGAAAAATGGTCATAAGTCACTTTTTTCATTGCCATTGTAACGTTGAATGATCAATAAATGAATGACTTACAAGGACTACCTGTATCTCCCAAAGTCAAGTTAATGTCTCTTGAACAGAACTTGTACTTGTAAATTGCCCAGAGTCACTTAGTGAGATGGCTGGTAAATAAATTTGCTTAATAAATAAAGGTCAGGCATTTTTATTAAAATAATTAACTATGGTTAATTAAACATTAATGGTTTAATAAAAATTAAACCAATTAATGATTCTGTCAAAATTCTGTCTGAAATTTTAAAATTCATGGTTTTTTTAATTGCAAATTGCCTATTATGGCTACATTAATGCTGTTATATTAATGGTATTTTCTTTTTCATTGATAACTGCTATAAGATTTCATATACAGATGCTCAAAAATGAGGAATCTGGTTGAACAGTTTTATAAGGTGCTGTGTATTCCTATTGGCACATTCAGGTTCATAACTGGAGGTTTCAAATCATCCTATTTGAAGAAGAGAATGGTTTTGTCTTTGGTTTTGATTAAAATTGTATTTCAGGTTTTTAATACCTGGTGTTTTGATTATATGTTCTGTGATATTTGATATTAAAAGTATCACCAAGTTATGAATTGGGCTCTTAAATGACATTTTTCTAATTTTCTAGAAAAGCATTCGGATCCTAATCCATAGATTCTCAAACTTAGCAAGTTAGATGGTAAACATAAAAGTCTCCATTGCCTCCAGTGTAAAACATATCTAGGTTTTCTTATATGTGTGAATTTCCAGTTGTTAGGGGTAGTTTTCCCTTCCCCAGAAGCTGTTCTGAACCTTTGACATATTTGAAGGATAACTTCCACAATATGAAACATATTTTCTCCTAACTGATCTCTTTTAGTCAATTTTGAGTTTAAGATGAGATGTTCATAAGAAATTGGAACAGACTTTAAAAGGTTCCTAGACAATACTTTACAAATCAGTATGGCAAAGTTATATCGTTGTAATAGTAACATATTTCCTATTTATTTTTGTATACAGATTTAAGGTATAAAGGGTTTTTTGCTGATTATTATTTATTTTTATATGACACATACATATCTTTCTCTAGTAATGCTAATTCAGAATTCATTTATTATAGTTTGAATAGGCAATTGAATAAATCTTGGCTCTTAAAATTCTTGTTATACATTTGTCCATGTATTCCACATGAAATTTTTTAAAAATGCTACATTAATCTTTGGCAATTTTTTCCTTTATAGGAAGAAGGCAAGGCTACAATAAGTTATTTTCCTGCTAATGGAACAATTGATTTGATGTATTTCCCATATTTTGGAAAACAGCTACATGTGAGTTTGTCTTAATTCTGCACCTGTGAATTTGCTTTGTTCATGTTCATTGCTAATAGTGTCATTCTACTCAACTGCATTCTTCTAAAAATTAGTATGTGCGGCTGTGGGATGCTCCCTCCTTCTGGAGCAAACAGGCAGGGTTCATTGCCTCTCTATGAAGCTAGGGGGGGGGGGCGTGCTGGCCCAATTCCCAGCTTCTTCTTTGTGGGCAGAGCAATCCAGTTTTGCTGGAGCTCCTAGTCTTTATCCCTATAGAGAAGCCTTAGCTTTTGAAGGATTTCTTTAAAAGAAAAACCACTTTTATGTGGTTGACCTATCTTGCCTTCTCTTCTAACCTATAACACATCAACAGGATTTTCATACGGATACCTTATGCATTGGCTTGTGCGAGTAAGAGGGCATGGAGATTGGGAAGCTTTTGTTGCTGCTGCACTGGTGCAGACACAACTAGGCTCTAGCAAAGAAGCAGCAATAGCTCCCAGTCCTAATGGGGATCTGAGCCTGGCTTGGTGTGCAAAGCTCAGAGAACAGTAATTACAGAGACCCTTTCCAAATCACTCTAGAAGGCATGCAAGCATACATGATTACAAAGATGATCACTGAAGAAACATTTTACAAGTGTTCTTTTTCATGCATACATTTAACCTGCAAAATAATTCCTATGTACCCCCATTAGACTAAATTTTTTTGGAATCAGATACTAAATCTGATGCATCTTTCTAGAAAAGTCTTTTGACAGTCAAAAGTGTAGGAAAGATTTAAATAGTACACACTTGTTTTCATTTTATATTTCTATTTATTTAAAATAGTTATATCCTACGTTTCAGTTGAAAAGTTTTCCAGTACAACTCGCAGAACACCTATTCTTAGGGATGACTTGTGAGCAGTGCACGAAGAAAAAAGGATGGCAAAAAAAGAAAAATGGGAAGTCATATGAGCCAGATTCTTCATATTACAAAGATCCTAGCTTGTTTGACCACAAAAATGGTTAAATGGCTTCTCTGAAGGAGAAACCATTTTCCCTAGGAGGGCTGATGGTTTCCTTTACTTTCTTTCTTGCCTTTTGCCATAGCTTTAATAATTCTTTCAGAGTTAATACTTGAGGAGGGTAGTATTTATACATGTTTACTTGGAAAAATTATACTGAACTAATATGCATTTGGTATAATTAAAACACCTGGTTTTTAACCAAACAATTACAGCTTGTTTCAGTTATATTAAATCTACTTTTGTATTGAAAAAAATCAATTTTTATTTCTGCCTCTTTTGAACCAGCCTGACTACTTACAGCCGCTAGTAGCTATTCAGCTAGCATTTAATACAACCAGTGCCAAAGAAGACGTAACCATTGAATGCAAGATCATGGGAGCAAGGAACTTAAAAAATGACAATGAGCGTGATAAATTTCTGGGACGGGTTTCATTCAAATTTCAGATATCTGAATAAAAGTCACCAATATCGCCAAAAAGTCAACCTTATCAGCAGGACCTGCCATTCTGAAAGATGAGACCACCCATAAGAAACCTAGAGTGGAACAAGGCATTCAGGGTAGCATAATGTGCTTCCAAATCATGATTTCAATTTGTCACAATGTACCTGCCCATCATGTTTTTGCCTATTGGACCACTGTAGAGATATAATCATTTTAGTGACCTGTAAATAGATTCCAGACATGTAATCATGGTGGTCTTTGACCTGTTCAAAATGTGGGCTTTACCCCCAAGTGAGTGTCTGTAATGTATGTGCTGTGCTATGTAAATATTGTATTGGTTTAACACTGGTTAACTATCATATCAATACCAACAGTCTTAGAGTGAGAGGTAAGATATTTCAGACTATTCAATCCAACACCATGAATTAAGTTTGTGCAGAGATGCCTTAAATCCTGTATTGGGTGGGAGGTAGTGGGGAGCTTCATGTGGATTTTAAGTGTTAGCATTGATTTTTGACATTATTTAAATACTGAAGTAGATATTGTGCTTATTGTGCAAGTATTGTGTGTACATGCAATGTTTGGTCTAGATTTGATATTTCAGTTGCAAAATTGTGTTAATTGCTGTTACATGGAGCACAGATAAAACCAATACAATGTCACTTTTTAAAACTTTTTAATTGAGAATTATCAATATGAAACAAGTCCTTTACAATGTGTATGGTTTTGAGATTTGGTAACAGTCATATTACAAAGCTGCTTAAAATAAAAAAAAGACCTCACAAAATGGGACTAGATGTACAATTTCCAATTAAAAAATATTCCAGAATGGAGAAATGTCTGTTTAAACATTTTAAAACACAGTAAGGACTGTCTCGATTAAACATTCCTTTGTTTAATTTATATAGTTTCAGATGAATTTTGTACTCTGTAAGTAGTATTTAAAATTTGGGGTTTTTTTCTATTAAGCATTCTTTCTATTAAAGATTAATATCCTCTGCATTTCAAGATATATTTTTAAAACCTCTCTCTATTCCAGGATATGTTATTGCTGTTTCTTTGTTCTTTTCTCTTCACTCCAGGCAATTTAAGAACCAAAAATAAGTGGTTCAGAATGTGCATTAAAATACACAATTTACTTTTATGCAATTATTTGTTGTTTTAAAAAAGAACAATAACATAACAGTAAGATCAACTCTATTAACAATAGAACAAGTTCTGAGAGGAAAAGTTTTGAGTTGTTTTAAATATTTAAGATCCATATTGAGCATATCCAAGGTAGCTAGAAAAAGCGTTCAATGAAGGTAGAACCGATCTAGAAAGATTGAATACATGAATTTGGACCTGGTCAATCTGAATGAAATAAGCTAGTGAATAGCAAAAAGAAATAAAATTCTCTTGCAGTTGAAGAGTCGCAATGCTGCATGATTTGCTATTGGTGTTTTTTTAAAAAAATAGGAGGATTCTAATGCTATATTTGCTATTCTTGGCCTGTTAGAACTTTTATCTGTAAAAACCATCGTTGGTTTTACTATAGCAGTGTTGGTGAACCTTTTCGACACTGAGTGGGAGCACACACGTTCTGGAATCCAGAAGAGCAGCCGCCTGGTGTGCATGTGCGCACTGGGAAAAGGATCTAGACCAGTTGCGTGCCAGACACCAGAAAAGCAGCCGCCTGGTGTGCATGCGTGCACCAGGAAGATGATCTGGTTTCCTGCATCCGCATGCACACCAGCCAGCCTGTATTTGCATGCGCATGTGTGCCAGAAACCAGAAGATCAGGTGTCCGGTGCGCCAGAAACCAGAAGATCATCTTCACAGTGCACACATGCGCACTGGGCAGCTGCTCTTCCAGTTTCCGGTGCTCCCACACGCGTGAAGATAGCTGGCTGGTGCACCGAAACCAGGAAGACCAACAGGTGACAGCTCCCGTGCCCGGAGAAATGGCTCTGCGTGCCACTTCTGACACGTGTGCCATAGGTTTGCCATCACAATACTATAGCCATAGACTTGAGCAGGTCAATCATTAGGATAAAACAGTGTAGATATGGTTTGAATTTTTATTCAAAGGTAATATTTTAAATACCTCTGCCTTTTGATATAACAGAGAGTACCTAAATACGAGATAAGTTGATCAAGATGCTGGTAAGGCTGGCAAAAGAATTCTGATTATGAATATAACTCTTAACATTGGCTGCTTAGAATATAGCAAGTATCATGTCTGAAAAGATGTGGCATTGGGGAGTCACAAACATGGACAAAGTTGGTATTTCTCAGGGGCAAGAAAGGAATAATGGATGAGTTCACTATTGCCTGAAAGACCATGTTCTGGGCCCCTCAAAGGTCATGTGTGTAAAAGATGTGAATACTCTTGCAACGTGGACAGATGAGCTTTAGAAATTTGCTGGATCAGACCAAGGCCGGTCTCAGCCCAGCACTTCCTTTCCCGCACTGAAGTCTAATAAGCCTTGAATAGACCTGTTCCCTATCAATTTATTCAACTGCTTTCTAAAACCATGAATGAGACACATGGTGTCTCTCTGGGAGTAACAGAGAGTATTTATTTTATTTATTTATTAGTTCAATTTGTATGCCGCCTTTCTCCGGAGACTCAGGGCGGCTCTGGAGAAAGTATGGAAGGAATGGGACACAATTTTGACCTCAAGTGTCAAAATATGATGTAAATATGATGTAAAATACAAATTTTATAAATAAATAAAATAAACTTGAGTTATGGAGAATTAGTTGGTATTCTGCCTTAGGAAGTAAATTTTCATTCAAGTTGGATCTTGATTCATGTCAAATGTGTCAGCCAAACTCTTCACATAAGTGTTGGGCTCTCTGTTTTAAAGAATGGTAAAAAATTATTCGATGTCTTGATGCATACTGAATCATGAGATCAAAATGCTTCCTACAAGGCTCTAAAGAACAGCTTATAGCAGTTAAAGCCCTAAAATAGAATTGTGAGCGTTCTTCTGTCCTTAGAATAATACAGTGGCAATTCCATGAAAAGATACATATTTTGCTAATCTGCAGAACCCTTTATAAAGTCTGAGCAAAGCATTTCAAACTCAAAATGGCTGTTTCATTTGTTTTAAGCTTGGAACAGACATTTGTTCTGATTTTATGTACCAGTCTTAAGACACAATGGAATTTTTGTTGTTTCAAATATTTTGACATCCTGTAATTGACTTGTTTGCTTTTCCTTTATTTTCTCCAAGCTATTGAGAGTTCATTAGCCAGCGACCAAAGATTACATTGTTGCTAACATTGGCTGGCACTAGTTCAGAGGAGAGCTGGGTGGGGTTGGGTAGGAGAGAGTCAGTTAAGTATCTCTTCAGTGAGTCAGAATAATTTTGAATATAAGTCAGACTTCTACCTGATGGAAGGCAAGTTTATTATGGTTTTTAAAATTCCTTGCTATAGGGTAATAATATGAAATGTTGCTTTCCCTCTGAATTCCCTGACTGTTGTGGGTTTTCTTTTTCAGAAAGCGTGTCAGTTGCAAAAAAAAAAACAAACCCCTGCATGTGCATGTACTGTAAGAACCCTCATGGAACTGATAGTGAGAAGTTATTTTGTAGAAGCATAAGGAAGGGACTCCATTATTGTTGTTTTTGGGGAGGCATATTGCAGTTTTGTAGGTGATGTTTTTTAATTGTTTAAAGTTTAGCAAGTTGGTCAGCGTTTCTGTAGATCAAGTGATAAACATTCAATGTGGAATTTTATCACTTCTAATTTAATGATACTTGAAGTATTTTGAGCTATGTTTGAGCTGACTAAGAGTTCTGTTTGTTGTCAAACTTGGATAACATTTTTATAAAGAAAAATTGAATATATGCTTATTTTTGTGCACTGTCAATCGTACTCCAGATGGGAACAATGTGGGTGTTTCTAGGCAAAGCTATAGTAACACCACTTTGACTCATAGACTATTCACATAACATGCTAACCTTTTGTTTTACTTAGCCTTTATTTTATTCATTAAGTCTGTATGACACCTAAACTAGATAGGCTATGTTTACACAACTTGTTGAGCAGAAGTGTCATTGATTATTTTGGTTCATGTTGTCATACGAACACAATCACAGATGGCATTCAGTTCTCTTCATGTTTTATTTGTAATTTGTGGAAAATAACAGCAGGAGACTTTCCTATGTTTCTTGCATGAAAATTTCCATTGGAGCAAACATCAGGTGAATGCCATCCTTCTGAAAGTAAGTTAAAAAAATATGGGACAATACAATGTTGTTTTTAATGCAAAAACAGACAGAATTTCTAACTTGTCTTTAAATACAATTGCATTAGTCTTGCTCTGGAACAATTGGCAAACTTTTTAAGAATTTCTCCATATTTTAAATTCTTCTTCATCCCAAGATTAACAACTGCTGCTATGAAATAAACAGGATTGAACAAAGCAGTTTCATTTGGCTGACTGGCTCTGATCAGATCTTGCTTCATTAGGCAGCTTGGTGATGAAAACTTAGGAAAACATCCTTGAAGAGCAAATCTAGTAGTTGCCAGAGGCAGCTTATAATTTTCATTAATTATCAAGGTTAACTGATTAGGTGCACCAGTGTTTGTGAAGTGAGAGAAGAGTCACAGCAGATGTACAATTGCATTTGTAGAACACAGTAATCAAATCTAAATTGAAGCTTAAATAAGTGCCAGTTCCAAATTGCTATGGGTCTCGAACATGGGGCAGATGCATATTGACACACACATTTGCATTTATAATGATAATAAAACAAAAGCTATTTTGAAATCTCTCTAGATTCTGGGATAGTTTTAAAAGGATATACCTGATATATCTATATCTCCAGTAGATTTTTTTCTGTCATTATTTGTCTATACTTTCCATAAAAAACAACAACAGAAAAAATGATTTTAAAAGCCAGTTTTCCAACATGTCCTCTTTGGAATTAAATAAATTTGTATTGATTATTTGTGTAAGAGGGTTGCATCTTCTGAAAGACATATGGAACATGGAGTTAAGTTAATGTTACTTGCTTGATAGGAATTAGGCATAAATCAGAATCTTACATTGCATAGAAGTAGGTGTCAGTAACACCAGTAACACCAAGACTTTTAAAACATTTGAATCTTTTTAAAAACTTTAAGGAAGATTGTGAAACAAATTTAACTTTGTTTCTGCCATCTTTTAAGGCCTGTCCTCTCTAGAATACATGGCACTGTGAAAATACCCTCATATACACTTTCTATGTTTTTATAAGTGTAAATGTAACTTCAATGCCTTTTCCTATAAAATTATCTCTTATGCTGATATTTCTGGTTTTGGCCATTTGTAATTGACTAAATATATTTATACTGTTAACTATCTATTCTTTTTCTAGAATTTCCTGCCAAGGAGCCCTGTTCTAGAATTACTGCTGAAATCTTAATATTAATCCTTATGCAACTTTTGTGATAATAGATATCAGAGATACACATTTTAGAAAGAAAAAATAGAGATTGAAAATAGCATAGACTATGCCTGAGCAAGTAGTCATGAGGTAAGAAACTACAACAAAGTTCTTCCAACTTTACCAGAAATGTTCTGACACTGTTTGGAAGACTTCCAGAATGGTCAGAGCAGTTTAGACAGAACAGTTTTTGAAAGATTTTGAATTTGAAATGTTTTTGCACAACACCAGTACAAATGTCTTTTCTTTTAGGGCTGCACTGAAGCAATTTATTCTGTACTGTGCTAGTACAGTTACTGAAACTAAGCAGGAACTTGTTCTTGGGACTGAAGATAAACAAATCTACTTTTCAATTTTAACAGTTTTATGCTGTAGCGTTCCTGAAAACTTTATCTCTTCCCTAACCATTTTTGGACATTACATTTTGTCAGATTTCAATTTCCAAGGTGATTCTGCTGGTAATATAAGTCACACCAAAACAAATTTTCATGGTGAAACTGTAGCACAAAAACTTATCAGTAAGTCTGATTCCATTTTAGACTTGAAATAAGACAGTGGCATCTTCTTCAACTGTAGCTGTTAAATGCAAGACCAGTTTATCTTTAATTAATGGTTACTGCTGCTGTTAAGACGTCAGTGTGCTAACAGTACTGTGCAAAAGTGTTAGGAAGTTGTGCAGAAATGCTGTAAATTAATGCTTTTAGAAATAGAAGTGTTAATAGTTTATTTTTATCAGTTAACAAAATGGAAAGTAAATGAACAAAAGAAAAATCCAAATCAAATAAATATTATATGTAACCACCCTTTGCCTTCAAAATAACATCAATTCTTCTAGGTAATTTGCACACAATTTTTGAAGGAGCTTGGTAAGTTTCTTCAAAAACATTCTCAATTTACACATTTTTGCACAATTGCCTAACATTTTTGTATGGTGTTGTATATTTTCAAGATTTATGTGCCCTTGTCATAAATTATTGGCTGCTTAGTCTTATTGTTTATATTACTTTCTATTTGACTATTGAAGAAAAACACTTATAAATATGATGTTGCACTAGCCCAAATGGATGCTAAACAATATTTTTGCACCCTACTTATATCATGTTTTCACTGTTCCCCAGAGTTCCATTGGTTAAATGGGCAGCAACGGAACGGAACAGAACAGAACAGAATAGAATAGAATACTGACCAAGTGTGACTGGACACACAAGGAATTCGTCTCTGGTGCATAGGCTGTCGGTGTACCTATAAGCAAAAAGTGATAATCATGATCATAAAGTACGATCATCATAAATCAGTGATCGTCATATGATATTAAATAAGCAATCAACATAAACCATAATAGGATACTAATAAAAGCAATCAATATAAATTATAAAATACAAACAACAAAGTTATACTCATAAGAAGCTAAGGAAATAGATAATAGGAAAGATGAGAAAGATAACAATGCAGCCCTACTAGGTGGTTTGACATCCCAGGACATAAGACAATGTTGTGAGAATTACCGCATTTTTCGAATTGGAAGATACTCCGAAGAATAAGACGCACCTAGCTTTTGGGGAGGAAAACCAAAAAATATCTGCCTTTGCCTCCCAGCAATTTGCCTCCGTACAGCAAACAGCGTGGTCAGTTTCAGTACAGCCTGATTTAGCACGAGCAGCTGATTGGTGTTGGATCTGCCTGCCAGAATACTTCCTATCAACTGTTCACGCTGTGGGGACTGCTGCTGATTGGCACCTGTGCCAACCATCGCCACTGCCACCTATCACCGCCTCCATGTGCCCCTTTTTCAGCCTCCACACATCCCATTTTTGGCCCATTCCAGGCGGCAGGGATCACCACTATCATCGCCTATCCCCACAACCTAGAACAGCTGATAGGTATTCTGGGAGGCAAATCCAACCGCCGATCAGCTGCTCGTGCTAAATCAGGCTATGCTGAAGCTGATCGCTCTGTTTGCTGCAAGGAGGCAAATTGCTGGGAGGGAGAGGCCGAAGGGTGGGGACCGCCGGGTGGGCAAGGCTTCGGCAACATTCACTTTATAAGACGTACAGACATTTCCACCCAGTTTTTTTGGGGGGGGGAGTGTGTCTCATACTCCGAAAAATATGGTTGTTTAGCAGAGTGTTGGCATGGGGGGAAAACTGTCCTTGTGTCTAGTTGTTTTGGCAGGCAATGCCCTCTAGCATTTTGAGGGAAGAAATTGAAATAGTTTATGTCTAGATGTGAGGGGTCTAGATATTTGCCCTCTTTCTGGCTCTGTATTCATGCATTTATTTAAGAAAGTAAGCCATATCACTTCTATTTACTAAGAAAACAAATGGCTGTTAATAGATTATCAGTCTACTTGGCTTTGATGTAAATATTGATTTAACTAGATGTCATCATTATACTAATACATACAAAGGCTAATTTCCCTCTTATATCCCACAGCATGAGGGAGTGCTGTCAAAATTTTTCCCCAAATATCAGAATCAGATCAGTCCAGTCTATAAGACTTTCCCACCAAGTATATGGTTGCAGTACTTGCTTTCGTTGATGCAATGAAAGCATTTTCAGCTAACGGGGGAAAAGTTGCTTTGAAGTTCAAAGTCAGAGTTATTTGAATCTTGCAAATGAGTCCAGCAACTGCACCAGTCTTAAACAGGCATACTTTTTTATGCTTCCCTCAGAAAGGAGAGCTTTAATGACTAACAGAACTGTTCCGAACTCACAGAAGAGCCCAAGCTCTTACTCCAAATCATATTAAGAATGCACAACCCTATTCTAAGCATTCTTTGTTCTGTTCCGTTCGTTTTAGTTTTTTATCTTCTGTTCATTACTGTGTGTAAATGCCATTTTTTTTCTTACAGAATTCCATTGCCAGATTTTTAAAAAAATCTTTTTAAAAAATATAGAAGCCCTTAAGATTCATCTCAAATGAGTCAAAGTATGCTGGAGGAAAGAGGATGAAATATAATCAGACAAAAAACCTATAATAACATGTTCTCATCAAGGAAGGAAAGAAAACAATTTAGCGGCATGATAGAAACTTGACCAGACAAGAGGCTATTGTTTTACAACTACTTTGTTCCTTAAGGTGTAGCCAGATTTATGGCTTAGATCACCCGGTATTATGATGACTCAGCACCACTGAAACCTTTTATTTACAGCACCTTATTAGTTCTGGACAACAAATTTATTCCAGCAAAATATAAGGGCAAAAATGTTTCATCCTGCTATTAGAAAAAGTGTTTGGGGGACCCCAATAAAAGCCTTGCAGTAATGTACTCCCCCACCCCCCATTCAAGTGCCATAGTCTTCTGACCCTGTTCACAAGTATTTGCATGCTAATGTTTGAATCAGTATTGTGAATTCTGCTTTATTTGTTGCCTCTTTATATGTACTTTTCTACATTATTTTTTTATCCTCTCTTTTTCTGACAAAACCAGAACATAGTACAAAACAGTCTAAAAGATATACAACCAACCTAGAGAGAATGACATGAAAATGTTTCTCAACAGATTGTGAATGAAAAATGCACAAGGAAAAATGATGGGAAAAAGTAGGTCTGTATTGCTTTGCCTGAATGGATGATAGAGCATTTTAGTGAGTAATTAAAACTTGGAAACTTCCCAAGTTTATTAGACACGAGTTTCCTTAAAAACAATGTTGGGATCATAGGCCACATGTAGAAAAAAATATTCAAAACAACTCTTTAAATCATTTGAATCTTCAAGTCCTGAATCAACATAGACAAAACTTTAGTTCTAGCAGTTGTGATTTTTTTTTCAATAACTGCTAGCAAAGGTAAGCTGTTCCTGATTATCCTCTAAACAAAGAAGTAAAAACAAAACAACCCCAGACAGATAAGACAACATTGATAAGATTTTCGGTTATTGATTTCCTGATCCTTTTTTTAAAAAAATTAAGAGACTTTCAAAGAGAAGAGTGCTTTAGCTATTTTGGCTACATGTATCAATATTTTAAGGTAATGACCTTTGAGTGATTGACTAATTAAGTGCTATGTCATTGTCAACTACTACCGGTAGTGACCGCATAGATTTTTCTTCATGACCATCTATCCTTAACTTTGTCTTCTGGAAGATCTGTTCCAAGGGTGTACACATCACCACAGGGCTATCCACCTTGCTGTTGGTTGTCCCTTCCCTTCCCTTCCTCTCTTCCCCTTCCCCTCCCTCTCCCATCTTTCACTTTCCACCTTTCCCAGCATTACAGTCTTTATTCCATGAATTTCTAGTAAATTCAAAGCTACAAGGTCTACAATACGTAATCAATTTTAGATGAGTGTTTTTCCTTTTTTCCCCTAACAAGATATTAAAATTACGCATATTTTTAAAGAGAGTCTATAGCAAATAAGGTGTTTTATGACAAAATGTACATGCAATTTCCATTAGCACAATAATAAATTCCCCATCTCTGAAGACAGTAATTTTGACTTCTTAATTAGAGTATGTGTGGGTAATTGTACAGTATCAAAAGCCAAAACTGTATCTACAGGTTGGGGCATACTCTCTGGCATCAAACTTTAAAGCAAATCCTAAATTGGTAGTGGTTTCAGAATGTTCCAGGAAGTACACACCCTTACGATAACTGTTTCTTAGTGTGTCTAATTAACTTGCCCATGCTAGCAGCTACAATAATTGTCCTAACCTGCTTCTGCCTAGACTGTTAGGTAGTGCTGAGCAGGGGTACTCAAATTAATGGCAAACAATTGCCCAAAAGCACACATTAATTAGAGCTAAGTCTTCTGACTCATTTCCTGCACATTTCATGCTTAGTGAATACTTTTCCTTTCACTAAAATAAAACAATATGATAGCTTTTCAGTATTTGCATTTGCCAAACAAAGAAAAAAGAATTCCCAGAAGGGGAAATACAAAAGGATTTGTATTTATTATTTAGCAATGCCTATTTGACATTCTCAGCATTCATAGAAACTACCACTTCCGTAAAAAAAAAATACAACTGCACAAATATAAACTTTAGGAATTATCAAAGTTCCTATGTACCAAAGTTCATAGAAACAAAGTTCCGCCATCTGCGGAAAGGATTTTATAGTGACTTCAGACATAGTCATGTATAAAATCCAGAAATGTCTTGCAGTTAAGTATCTTTTTCCAGAAATATTTTGTTCAACGTGGCAGCTAACATTTTGTTTGACATTGCAAGATGACAAGATGATTGAAAAGAGATTTGGCTAATATTTACCTTGCACTAGGAATTTTTGAGATATAAATTCAGGCGTAGTATATTTCTACAGCATGAATTCTACTTAATTGTTATCTTTTTATCTCTATGTGTTTGTTCCGTTGCAATTTTGGGGGCACCAATGGAGCTGCTACTCATTATGGCTGAGCTATTATTCCACATACAAAATTCAGCAGTCTTTCTAACAAAATAATATGACAAAAAGAATGCAGCTGCTATAGATGAATATAACTCCCATTTTTCCTGGAACTAAACAAATTTATCCCAGTTCTTATTTGAATGAAATAGATACAAATCAGTCATTTTAACAGAAATTATTTCATAAGCTTGGGTAGTTATACAAAACTGACATGCACTCAGAGGACTCAGTCTGATGGCACTAATCCCTTTCTATGAGCAAAAAGTCTCACTTGGTCAACACATAACTAACCGGCTGTTAGCCAGCTAAAAATGGCAGTATGTCATTTTTAATATGTTAGACAAGGAGTCTTTTCACTATTTGCAACAGCCTTATACTGACAGTCTGCGAGCAACTGAAAAAGTACAACTTTAACAGAGATCACTAAGAATGGAATTTTACACCAAAAAAAAATGGTTTGTAGAAAAGCTAGTGAAAGTTAAATTCATATTCAAACTTCATGTTTCCATTCAATAATATATTTTCTGTATGTTGTACAATAGGGACTAGCAAAAGGCTGATCAGCAAAGATTACCACTTCTGTTTAAAAATGATCTTTTCTGTGTTAAAATTATGTTAATGAAAGAAATATATACTTAATATTTTATACTTGGAGCGGGTAGTTCATTCCAACTATTCATCTTCAGAATTAAGAATAATGAAAAAGGGAGTTAGAGATTTATGCCTTATACACCAGGTTTGCATGATAGATTCAAGGATCTCACAAAAAAGTGAAGCCTAAAGTCTACCCAAAACACATCTAGGATTGTATTGTTCATTTTCCGTTCCTGTACTTTTGCACTGCTTTTTACTAGGATGGAACTTTTACTTATTTAAAAGACCATCAAAAAATGATAGTTATTTGAGAAATCATTTTTATAAATCTCATTAGCAGACCACAAAAGTTTCTTTTTAGGAATAATCAAATGGGAGTTTCCAAGAAAGGAGCTGCCTTATGTTTGATCATAGACATGGACTTTCTATAGGTAGTCCTTGTCTTACAACTGGTTACTTTATGACTGTTCAAAAGTATGAGAGCTTTGGAAAGGATGCTTCATGGCCCATAAAGCACATTTGGCTGTCATAAAATTTTGTGTACACACACACACACACACACACACACACACACACACTGGTCATATGGTCACAATCTGAGTGGTTGCAATCTGCACTTACGACAATTACGAAGCAGCCTATGATCATGTGATTGCCATTTGTAATCCCTGCTGACTTCCCCAGAAAGTCAGTGGAGAAGAGAAGATGCCACCTGTTGTGGAGCTGAAATTCCCTCCTGGCAGCCTCTCTTTGAGATGGAAAGAGCTGCCTGCCAGGAGGGAATCTCAGCCAGGAGAGGATCTCAGCTCTACATAAAGCTAATATCCCCCCCACACCAGTGATGGGCTGCTCCCAGTTCGGTCCGGTTCTATAGAACTGGTAGTTAAACCATCGGGAGGCTCCGCCCACCCAGCACAACGTCATCATGGTTGATTTGTGCATGTGCAGAAGCATGCACGCGAGTGCTCCCATTGCAAACCGGTAAGTAGAACCCACCCCTGCCCCCCCACACACACACAAAGGCATCCCTTCAAGAGTGAAAGGTCTGCCTACTGACAGAAGGGGAACTCAGATCCTGAAGATTCCAGCTCTGTTACTGCAGCCCTCACTTCCACACATGAAGGGAAGATAAATTCCTCTGGTGGGCTGCACAAATATAGCACATTACAAGAGATCCTAAAGAGATTTACAAGAGATTTCTATAGCACATTACAAGAGATCCCTTTTGCCCTCCTTCACTAGGCAGCTCTTTTGCTCCATTGGCTTAAGGACTGCAACTGAGCTGGGATTGCAGTTGTTGAGCCAAGCAGTCACATGGATGCTCAATGATTGAGATTCTGGTCCCAATTGTGATCATAACTTGAGTACTATGGTCATAAGTCAACAAACAAATAGAATGTGTTGATGGAATTAATACTATATGATTCAACCATATGATTTTTAATGGCGTATTTTAATCATCCTTAGAGCACTTCACTTTTGCATATTTTATTGCTCTCATCCAAGTTATCTATTTTGGCTACACTCACAAATGCACTTCTGAGCACTTCTCACTAATCTCAGCAGGTCTTGATTTCAAGTAAAAAATTAATAGAATTATATTCTTAGAAAATATCCTATTTTTATTGTATTTGAATTACAAGCAATATGTAAAATGGAATGGGAAGTGGAATCATATAATTAAGAACCACAATCAACTGCATGGTGTGCAAGAGCTTATGAAGTGTTGAAAATAATTTAGCTTTCTATTTATTTTGAAAATATCAATTTGGCTTGACCCCCGTTTCTCCTGTAGTTTACTCTGTAAGATAATTTTTTGAGATGGAGAACACATGCAACAAACAGTAACCTTTGACTGCTTTCTTCTGCCATGGTGTTTTGCTTGAAAACAAGAGCAACCCCAGTTGTCTTTAAATTATTTTATTCCGCTGAACGGTTTAGTTTTACTTCTCAAGTCACAAGCAGCTGGATATTATTTTTCCTCAGAATATGCATGCTTTTCACTTCAGTCAAATGCGAATACATGCCCTGTTCTGTATGCTTCATTTCACCTTTTAATAATATAGAAATAACTTGAAATATACAGAAATGTCTTTTTATATAAATTTTCCATAAAAATAATAAATATTTATAAAAGATGCCCTACCACAAAACAACATTTTACAGACACATTATACTTCTACTAGCAAAGATTTCAAAATTATAGTGCTGTCTTGCCAGGTATTAATAGCAATATTAGCACTTATATACCACTCCATAGTGCTTTACAGCACTCTTTGAGCAGTTTGGAGTTGGCATATTGCCTCCAACAATCTGGGTCCTCATTTTATTGACTTGGGAAGGATGGAAGGCTAAGACAACCTTGAGCCAATCAGGATTGAACTCCAGGCTGTGGGTAGAGTTTGCCTGCAATACTGCATTCTAACCACTACACCACCATGGCTCTTTAACTTATAGTACTCAAACACATCCAATCTTTCACTTTAATTAGCTACATAAACTGAATATATTAAGGGGCAATGTTATTGAAAAATAGTTTCTCTACAAAAGAAGAACAATTGGGCAAGTAAAAGCAGCTGGCAATTATAGAATAGAGCATTAAGACTTCTGCAGATTTATTTGTGACATACAGAAAGCTCATCACAATATGCTGGATCTATTTACATACCTCAGTGCTACATTCTTGAGGTGATAAGATGTTTGTTACTGCTTTCTATGGGATCATTGCTATTTTCCATGTTGCCAAAGTTTTAAAGAACGAGAAACATGTAAACGGTTAAGTGGGAGAAATGGCACTGCTAAAGTTGATTTTAAAAAAGCTAAGAGGAAAACAATAGGATACTTTCTATTGGATATTATTTATATGGAAGATAAAAGGGGTAATTTATTACCCACCACAGATTATAATGCTTAGGTAATTCTAATCAACCAATTATCCTATGCAGTTAGAGAGCTGCTCAGTTTATTAAACTGAGAATAGATTCTAATGCTTTTCCAAGATTTAACTTTTTTTAAAAAAAAAAAACCTCTTCTAAATCTAAATTGTATTAGTTACAGCATGCTAAATTTGAAGAAAATTATTGATGGCAAAATTAAATTTGAATTAAGGCATTTTTGTGAAAAGATAACACTCACTCCAAGTATTCCATAAACAAATACAGGTAGTCCTTGACTTACAGCAGTTCATTTAATGACCGTTCGAAGTTACAACAGGATTGAAAAAAGTGATTTATGACCATTTTTGACACTTATGACTGTTACAACATCCTAATGATCACATGATCAAAATTCAGATGCTTGGCAATTGACTCATATATATGACAGTTGCATTGTCCTGGGATCACATGATCACCTGATAAAAACAGTCAATGGGGAATCCAGACTCACTTAACAACAATATTACCAACTTAACCACTTCGGTGATTCACATAACAACTGTGGCAAAAAAAATTCATAAAATGGGGCAAAACTCACTTAACTCATTTAACAAATGTTTCATTGAACAACAGAAATGTTGGGTTCAATTGTGGTTGTAAGTTGAGAACTACCTGTATATTGCCTTGGTTGCTGCCCTTCGTCTGGTGTGTCAAAATTATTTGTACTACCCATTACAGAATTATATATGTGAATATAACTGCTTGGGATCTCAGGCAAACATAATAGACAATAGAGCTAAGGACTCTTTTGCCCTACCTCATTTTTGCACCTCACTTTATCACAACTTGAATTATGCAAAAGAGTAAATACATGTAAAAAAAAATAGAGGATGAAAATGTAACCAATTTAGTATTGTATGTATGTAAAATGTACGTTAAATGTAGCATCTATAGAAATCATTTCCTCCTGAATCATAAAAACAGCCAATAGTTCCATGTAAAGCTTTGTTTCCAAGAGCTCATTTCTAAAGCTGGATCAAATGTTTGTTAAAATCTAAAGTGGAGTATCGGAACATTGGCCACAGGTCACACTTCCTATGATTTTGTAATAAATTCATATTTTAGCTGCGGTGCCTTTTGTAGTTTTGCTTTCTGCAGAGAATTGGGCGATTGTAAACAAAATGTTTGATTCATTTCCAAGTAAGAATTAAAAACAAGTTCTGCAACGAAGTTCAGAGATCTACTCTTAGCTACACCCCAGACTTTGTACTGGCTATTTTTCTGTACTTCATAATAGCCACATTCTTGGGTCAAAATCATTTGCAATATGACTTATGATGAAAGGCAGACTATCTCTAGTGTTCTTTTTAGAAGAACAAAAAAGTGACGCATGCTATTGGGCCATATGTAACATTTAAAGGTTCAATATTCTTTATCTCATTGGATAACATTCTGACATAGAACATCAATTAAAGGTGTTCCTATTTAATCCTCTATGCTTGGACCTAAAATAAATCCTAAAGTCAAGATGGACTCTTGAGGACCTGTTAACATAGCTATGCTTTTTGGGGTGTGGGTGTGGGTGGGCGCAGCAAAGAGGACAAAAATAGTAACTAAAAATAGTTTATTTTGGATTTTTTTTAAAAAAACTTCCCAATGTAGCTTATTTCTTTGGAAACCTTTGACAGTCTCTGATCAATGATAACTACCGAGCCCTCCTTAGCTTCAGATACACCTGCTGAGATAGAATAGAATAGAATAGAATAGAATAGAATAGAATAGAATAGAATAGAATAGAATAGAATTCTTTATTCGCCAAGTGTGATTGGACACACAAGAAATTTGTCTTGGTGCATATCTTCTCAGTGGATATAAAAGAAAAGATGAAAAGAAAAGATGATAAGAAAAGTGATGGGTTGCCCCCGGTTCGGACCAGTTAGCAAGAACCGGTAGTAAAACCAGCGGGACGCTCCGCCCACTGACCCGGACATCATCAGAAGTGATCTGCGCATGCACACGGGCACGATGCAAACCAGTAGTAAAGGTAGGTAGAACCCACCCCTGATACATTCGTCAAGAATTATAAGGTACAACACTTAATGATAGTCATAGGGTACAAATAAGCAATCAAATCATACCAACACAAAATATTTCTTTCATTAGCCTTAAAACTAAACACAATGCTTTTGGTTCAAATGGTTTTTTTTAAATCATTAACATTTATTTATTTTATTTATTTATTTGATTTGATTTTTATACCGCCCTTCTCCAACAGGACTCAGGGCGGTGAACAGCCGAGATAAAACATAACATATAAAATTTAAAAAACAGTTTAAAAGACATTAAATAATTTCGGTCCTCACTTTAAAACAACCCAGTTAAAACCAATTTCAAATTAAAACCGTAAGGATGGGATCAAGCCAGCCCGGCTAGATGAAATAGTTTTCAGGGCCCGACGAAAAGTCCGGAGGTCTGGTATCGTGCATATCTCTGGGGGTAGGTCGTTCCAGAGGACAGGTGCTGCCACAGAGAAGGCTCTCCCCCTGGGGGTCGCCAGCCGACATTGTCTGGCCGACGGCACCCTGAGGAGGCCCTCTCTGTGTGAGAGAACTGGCCAATGGGAGGCTATTGGTGGCAGAAGGCGGTCTCGTAGATACCCCAGCCCTAAGCCATGGAGCGCTTTAAAGGTGGTCACCAACACCTTGAAGCGCACCCGGAATACCACCAGAAGCCAGTGCAGCTTGCGCAGGAGAGGTGTCACATGGGAGCACCCCGTCACTCCCATAATCCCCCGCGCGGCTGCATTCTGGACCAGCTGGAGCCTCCGGGTGCTCCTCAAGGGGAGCCCCATGTAGAGAGCATTGCAGTAGTCCAGGCGGGAAGTGAAGAGTGCCTGAGTGACCATGCGTAGGGAGTCTCGATCCAGAAAGGGACGCAACTGGCGTATAGGCGGACCTGATAAAAAGCCCCCCTGGTCACAGCCGTCATATGCTCTTCTAAAGACAGCCGTGCATCCAGGAGGACGCCCAAGTTGCGAGCCCTCTCCGTGGGAGCCAGTGATTCACCCCCAATAACCAGCGATGGCACCAGCTGGCTATATCGGGACACCGGAAGCCACAGCCACTTGGTCTTGGAAGGGTTGAGTCAGAGCCTGTTTCTCCCCATCCAGGCCCGGGACTCCACGGTCTCCAAGCACCGGGACATCACTTCAAGGGCATCGTTGGGGTGGCCTGGGGTGGAGATGTACAGCTGAGTGTTATCAGCATACTGATGGAACTCCACCCCAAAGCCATGGATGATCTCACCCAGTGGCTTTACATAAATGTTGAATAGAAGGGGCGAGAGGACTGACCCTTGCGGCACCCCACAAACAAGGTGCCTTGGGGTCGACCGCTGCCCCGCTGCCAACACAGATTGCGATCGGTCAGAGAGGTAGGAGGAGAACCACCACAAAACAGTGCCCCCCACCCCCAACCCCTCCAACCGGTGCAACATGATACCATGGTCGATGGTATCAAAAGCCACTGAGAGATCTAACAGGACCAGGATAGAGGAACAACCCCTATCCCGAGCCCTCCAGAGATCATCCACCAACACGACCAATGCTGTTTCCGTGCTGTGCTCAGGCCTGAAGCCGGACTGGAGCGGATCTAGATGGACAGCTTCATCCAGGTACTGTGGAAGCTGCTGCGCCACCACACTCTCAACAACCTTCGCAATAAAACGAAGGTTGGAGACTGGACGATAGTTAGCCAAAACAGCCGGATCCAGAGAGGGCTTCTTGAGGAGGGGCCTCACCACCGCTTCTTTCAAGGCGGCTGGTAGGACACTCTCGCTCAAAGAAGAGTTAATAATCCTCTGGAGCCAGCCTCATGTAACCTCCCAGGAAGCCAGCACCAACCAGGAGGGACACGGGTCCAATAAACATGTGGTCACGTTCAGCTGTCCCAGAATCCTGTCCACGTCCTTGGGAGCCACAGGATCAAACTCCTCCCAGATAACACTCTCAAGACCTGCCTCAATCATCCCGTCCGGACTTACCCAGTCAGAGGCCAGGCCTTCCCGAATCTGAGCGATCTTATCATACAGATATTGCACAAAATCCTCAGCTCGACCCTGCAAGGGATCATCCCGCGCTCCCAGATGAAGAAGGGAGCGGGTCACCCTAAACAGGGCAGCTGGGCGATTATCTGATGATGCAATAAGGGCAGCAAAATAGCTAGATTTTGCCGCTTTTATCGCCACTAGGTAGGTCTTAATATGAGACCTCACCAGTGTTCGGTCGGATTCAGAACAGCTGGTCCTCCAACCGCTCTCCAGGCATCTTTTCCGGCGCTTCATCTCCCTCAGCTCCTCAGAGAACCAAGGAGCTAGGTAAGTTCGGTGCCAGGTCAGACGCTGCAAAGGCACGACGCCGTCCAAAGCCCCAGCGGCCGCACTGTCCCAGGCGGCCACCAGGTCTTCAGCCAAGTCATGAACCAGAGTCTCAGGAAATGGCCCAAGCTCCATCTGGAACCTATCAGGATCCATCAGGTGCCTGGGGCGGAACCACCTAGTTGGTCCCCCCTCCCTGCTGTGGGGTGTAGTGGTTAAAAAATCAAGTCGAAGGAGCGAGTAGTCAGACCATGACAAGGGTTCGATTACTATATCCCCTGTATCAAGGCCACTCAACCACTGACCAGAGATAAAAACTAAGTCCAGAGTGGGCCTGCCCGTGTGAGTAGGGCCATGAATTAACTGAGTCAGGTCCATGGCCGTCATGGAAGCCATGAACTCCCGAGCCACCTCAGACGTTTCACCAATGGATGGCAGGTTGAAATCCCCCATGACCAGAAGTCTGGGGGTATCAACCGCCACCTCAGCTATGATGTTGAGCAGCTCAGGCAGGGTTGTTGCCACGTGGCAGGGAGCCAGGTACATGATCAACAAGCCCATCTGCACTCCACGGCCCCACTTCACAAGAAGGGACTCACATCCGGCTATCTGTGGAACAGTGGTCTCCCTCGGATCAAGACCTTCCTTTATAATAACCACCACCCCTCCGCCCCTGCCCTTAGCTCTCAGCTGATGGAATGCACAGAAGCCTGGTGGGCACATATCTACAAGGGGAACTCCCCCTCCTGGCCCAACCAGGTCTCTGTAATACCTGCCAGGTCCGCTCCCATCTCCTGAATAAGATCGCAAATGAGGGGGGCTTTATTTACCATGGACCTGGCATTGCACAACAGCAGCCGAAGGCTCGGGCCCTGAAAGTCTGAACAGCCTGGGGAACAAGAAGGGCTATGGGGACCGGGGCGTGCCACCGCTCGGAGATAGCAAGTGTGCGCCCCCACCACATGATATGGCCCCCTGCTCCCACCATATCTGCCCCTCCCACTCAGCGTATTGATGGAAAAGCCCTCAGCAGAATGAACTCTAATGCCCCCCTTAGCCCCGGAATCCACACCCTCCGTGGCCCGACTGGCAGCTGGGCCAGACCCCTCCCCCCAAACCCCCAAACACACACAACCCTCCTGCCCCCTAGAACCCCTTAAAAATCTATCTAAAAATTTCCCCAGAAAACCCCTCAATCCCCTTTTTGCGATATGCCACCTCTCGGGGTGCCAAAGCCCGTCATAAAGGTAGGCCCTCGATAGAGTGGAGGGCCACACCTGCAAGAGGGGGGAATCTCGCAGAATAAGAAGCTCCGCTGGTGAATACATCTAAATAATTGGGGGAAGCCCACGGCCAGGGGATTAATCAAGTTGGTCCAAATTCCGGAAAAGGGGTATCCAGTCAGGTCCAAGTCAATAAACTCCACTGCTCTCTCACAGCAGTGGATGGAGTCTTAAGCCATTTCGGGGCCAGATGTCAACACCAGCCGCCCTCTCATGAAAGCTGGGAAGGGCCAAGAACTGCAGTCATCGTCAGACTCCATACCAGACTTGAAATCCAGGGTATATCCCTCTACAATTGGGAAGCATTGATGACAACCACCAATCTGCAGGACCACGGGCCAGGAAGAGACTCCAGTGACTGCACCTTAGGCGAATCAGGACGCCATAAAAAAGTCCATGGGAGGCAGATGTCACATTGTCCAGAGGCCACCTCCAGATGATAAATAGCCTCACAGAGGCTAATAGACCACACGAGGCACAGAAGACCTGGTCAGAGATCTTTCACGGCCAATGGGGTCAACAATGCCTCTAGCTCACCCCCATCCACATGAGGGAGGGGGGAGAGCCTCTGGAACCACCAGGGGTGGGCCCTCTCCAAGTGGGTCACCCCCCATGGCCGCAACAGGCAGTCCCAAAAACAAACGTTGGTAGCATAGTTGGTATAATGGTCAGAGTGCCCCTCGCTCTCCCAATGCAGGCCTCCTGTCCCTCTTCGCCCTCTCTGATGTCATTCCCCACAGCCGCTCGTCCCAGCGCCACAGCCAGCGCCAACATCGACGTCACCAGTCCTCCGAAGTCGCCTCCATCCACCACTGGGTCTCGCAGGAAACTCCTGCCATCGCCACGGATTCCCCTGGAGCGCCAATGAGGGGCAACATTGCCAACACCATCGCTGCTGTTCCGCCAGCCCGGCGGCCGCAGCGCGATGCCGAGGCTGCTCTCACCTGGCTGCAAAGCCGCAGCATAGCTGCCTCCGCCCTCGTCCTGGCCGTTGTGTCCTGGAGACCAACGAGCTCTCAAGATATCAGAAGAGACCAGTGGGAAGCTCCCCTCACCAGACATGGGGCATAACTAGCTGGTCCGACCCCCGAAACATACTTTAATCAAGAGCAATGATATATTCCTATCCATACCATTTCTCTGAAGAAATTGGAGTTTGTTATCTAATTAGCTCTACACAATTTACAAAGACATATGGTTATGGATTTATTGTTACATTTTTTTAAAAGTTGAAAACAGATTTTTTTAAAGTTGTGGAAATGTATTATTATCAGCTTTCCTCTTTTCAATACTTTGAATAGCTCTGTAGTTTATTTAGATATTTGCACTATTTGTCTTTCCTCAAACACTTTAACAAAGGCCAGAGTAAAATCCATATACTTAACTATTAAATCTGCAAATAATGTGAGGATTAAACTAAACAGAGTAAATAAGTGATCCAATTAAAGTGAATAAGACTTTCATTTTTTTCTGTACAATCTTCTATGTAGACATGGGCCTAGAGCAGTGATAGCTAACCTTTGTGCCGTCGTGTGCCAAAAGGGAGGGAAGTGTGGGGGTGGGTCGTGGGCACACGTGCCCACACCCATAATTCAATGCCGCCCCACACCCTGCCCCCCATGCATGTGCATGTGGCTCCCCTGCTCTCCCCCCGCTTTTGGCACGCAACAGCAAAAAGGTTACCGGTGGGCCTGGTAGGCTTGTTTTTTGCCCTCCCCAGGCTCCAGAGGCTTTCTTGGAGCCTGGGGAGGGTGAAAACAGCCTTCCTCGTCGGCCCGAGGCCCTCTAGAGGCCGTCTGGAGGCCAGAAACAGCCCGTTTCCCAACTTCCGGTGGGCTCGGAAGGCCCGAAAATCAGCTGGCTGGCGTATGCTTGCGCACTGGAGCTGAGCTAGGGCAAAGCTAGCGTGCCCACAGATATGGCTTCGCGTGCCACCTGTGGCACACGTGCCATAGGTTCACCATCATGGGCCTAGAGTATTAGAAAGGCCTTATACCTTCATGCCACAAGGATAATGAATCTTTGGAAAAGTTCATTTGTCTGTTAAGAAGCTTTGCATCCTTATACAGTTTAATCACTTACCATATTGCTTGTTTGCTTTGTATTGGTATACCTTCTGGTCACAATTATAAACAGCTTTCAATCTCTCTGATATGAGATGCATCTTTTCTTTAGACCTCTTTAAACACAATTAAAGAAGTAAAATGTGGAATAAGATCACATAAAGAACATTATGAAAATATATAAGGGCAAAAATTCAATGGGTGGTATATATGTATTCAGATGAAGATGAGTTATATCAGTGGTGGGTTGCCCTCGGTTCAGACCAGTTCTATAGAACCGGTAGTAAAACTGACAGGAGGCTCCACCCACTGACCCTGACGTCATCAGAAGTAATATGCGCATGTGCAGAAGCAAGGCGCACACGTGCACGAGCGAAGCAAGCACACATGCGTGATCCTGTTGCAAACCGGTAGTAAAAGTAAGTAGAACCCACCCCTGAGTTATATTCATCCTCCTCATTAAATGCATGGGGAGTAGCACAGTGATTGTGAGTAGCACTGTGTTGCTTTGCAGGACTGTTGGCTGATAAAAGAGATAACCTTCTGCCCTGCTGCTAAGGCTCCTTCAGCATCTACACATAGAATTTTCACTAAGAATAGAGTAGAATGGAATGGAATAAGGCAAGGCAAGGCAAGGCAAGGCAAGGCAAGGCAAGGCAAGGCAAGGCAAGGCAAGGCAAGGCAAGGCAAGGCAACTTTATTGCAGTAGTGAAATCCAATTTTTTTTACTACCGGTTCTGTGGGCGTGGCTTGGTGGGCGTGGCAGGGGAAGGATACTGCAAAATCCCCATTCCCTCCCCACTCCAGGGGAAGGATATTGCAAAATCTCCATTCCCATGCCACTCGGGCCAGCCAGAGGTGGTATTTGCCGGTTCTCTGAACTGCTCAAAATTTCCACTACCGGTTCTTCAGAACCTGTCAGAACCTGCTGGATTTCACCCCTATTTTATTGTTACTTTAAATGTACACGAATCAGCATACATTATATACAATACAAAATATCAAAAAGAAAAGAATCAACTGACCCAGCAAACAGTGTTTTCCATTTTATATCTAAAACTTACATTTCACTAAATTTTCTCATGACCCATTTGATTCACACACATATATTCATAGCCTGTCAACCAAGAAGACCAAATAGATGTGGCATGTGTGATTAAGGCATTACTAGATTTAAAGACAGAATTTTCAAATGATTTATCATCATATAAACTCAGACAAATTATAAACTCTGAAAAAACAACCATCATGCACTGCAGTAGTGGGTTTCAATTTAGTTTGCTGGTGCGCATGCGCAACACTTTTGCACTTGCACAGAAGTGTCCGGGTGGATGGGTGGAGCCTCCTGCCACCGCCGCTATTGGTTCAACCAATCCGGGGCAAACCGGTAGCAACCCATCACTGATGCACTGTCCATATGCAATATACACGACATATATATTACCTTAACTTAAAAACAGCAGTGCTCCCATTTATTATCAAAGTGGAACCTGATTTTACAGAATTTAACACTAGTTCAGGCAATACATTCCTTTAGGCATATCTAAAAGAAATCACAGAATACAATCCAGCATAGCATACCTAAATTAAGGAGTACAAATAGAAAAACAGAATATTTTTTCTGTATTCCTCAATTTAGCAATATAGATATCTAAAATCCTGAAAAAAAATAACTCTCAACTTTTACTTCATTAAGAGCATGCCCTGTCAATCATTGAAGCTGGATTTATCATACTCGTCTCTTCTCCAAACGCAAAATATGACATTTTCTGTTAGCTAGAATTGTAGCATATTTCCCCATAGAAAGCTTAAAACATACAATATGAATTCAATTTTTCTAATTTATATAATTATGATTCCAGAAATGAGACTCTCCTGTAGTCTTTCATGGGAGACATTAACTAAATCGCTATTGTCAATTTCTATTCCTCAGCAGAGCTACTAGCATTCTTTCTTTATAAATTAAACAAACATGAACAGTTGCATCTCAGTAACAGAATTGACTGAAGAAACTTTAGGCACAGTTTTCTTGCTATCTTCCTTAAGAACTGTGCTGTAGTGAATAAGCTATAGGAATGCCAAGTTTTATTCTATTATAGCCCGTCAATTACTGAATCCAGTGAAAAGTGTAGTTTTAATTTAAACATAGGAATGTTATGGAAAAACAAAATGAAAGCATAACTCTTAAAACCTCACAAAGATAAGATTTAATGTCTTGTATTTAGAAAAAAAGGATACTTGGATATCATGTTGCATTAATGCAGTATTTTTTTAAATGCGGTGTTCTAGGATTTGCAAAAGCAGAGAAAACACTGACATAATGGTGAAATATGGATTGAGAGAAATATGCCTACTACAAAAAGTGTAACTTCAAGAATAGCTCAGCTGAGACCAGATTTTTCCACATCTCTTATACAACACCTTTTTTTCTATCACTTTCAAGATAGTCAGACTTTTTTATATGCCCTCTTTTATTTGTTAAATATGATTATCTACCTTCTTTTCTTTGTGGCTATCTTACAATTCAAAACTAGTCATCATACAGGTTTTTGAGTAAAGAATTGAAGTAAACTGTCTGCCAGATGTATAGATTTTCCACAGAACTGCTAAAAAATGCAGATAGATCGTTTTTTCCTAATTAGCAGGACGACAGGAAGAATTACTGATGAGGCCATTTGGAATAGTCACCAATTTAAATATCACAGATTGTTTATGAGTTCTAAATCTCCAATTTCAGAAATTTCAAAGTACCAATTAGTTGTATAATCTGCCAGCTTTTATAAATCACTCAATACTTTCATCCTCATGCAATCTGACATCATTAGAAATATTTCACTAACATGATGTTTTGTGCTTAATCTACAAATGCAAAAAACGGTCACTTTACCTGCAACATAATTTTCTAAAGCTTTAGGCACTAGCTGTTTTTAAATCTTCTGATGAGCATTTGTCTGCCTCTAGGCTAAGTGACATTTTTCTTTGTTTCAATACTTCATTGTCATTGTGGATTTCAAAAGCATCGTTATAACTAAATAGGTATTCAAATCTGCAAAAGAGAAAAAGTAGTAGAGGATATTTTCTATTGAATTTAACTGCATTTTCTAAATTGTACATTAATACATGCCCAAATACAATTATATTTCCTTGATTACTTCATAACTCAAAGAATATATTTAAAACATAACTAGGTTCAGCTAAAGCTATACATGCATTTATGCAATTGCCATCTCAGCAGGTTCAAATGCTATTTTTCCAATTAAAACACATCTTTCATACCAGGCAATAGGAGTTGATAAGCTTTTCTACCTCATTAAACAAGTTTGAAATTGAATAAAAAGGAACTTGGTTAGGCCAGAACCTTTTCTTGAACTAAATCCAAGGGATTTAAATGTCAGCAGCAAAATACATTTTTTTCCTCCTTTCATCTTGATGATGAAAATAGCATTTAGGATAGCTCTTCACTGCTTTAAGAAAATCTGTTCTTGAAAAATATTTTTAGTAGCCATATTATTAGAAATATTATAACACTATAAAACACTACGTTTTCAGTATAATTTAAGGTCACCATGCTCTAGTTTTTCTAGTTTTCTCTTGCTTTTAGATTTAATTTAAAGCAAAGTCAGTTTGAGTAATGTGTTAACACATCCTGGGAATGTTACTAAATTAATTTCATTCAAGGAAGAAAATAAACATATTATATTATATTATATTATATTATATTATATTATATTATATTATATTATATTATATTATATTATATTATATTATTATATATTATATTGCATTGCATTGCATTGCATTGCATTGCATTGCATTACCTCACATATCACATATCACATATCATATATCATATATTACATAATATTATAATATTTCAGTCCGATTTTCAATTGAATTGTACAGCTTATATGTTATATTAAATGTGGAAAGAATTCTGTGTCTGAATTTTTTTTTTACATCTCAAAAACCTGGCACTTCAACAGAAGACTGTAAACTTTTTATGTTCAGTATATGATGCAAGGTGTTGGCTATTACGTTTAAAACTCTAAAGCCCTACCTGGCCTAGGATATGCTCCAAGTATCTTCTTTTAAATCTTGTCATCTTAAGGCACCTCGGAAGGGTGCCTTTTCTGTGATTGCTTCTACTCTCTGGAATGATCGATCCCCCTCCCCCACTCTAACCTTTAGAAAAACCATTAAGACCTGACTCTTGCCCTGGGCATTATGGGACCAGTTGAATGGTGCTCCCTTGATTTGTTATGTGCTTGGTTGACATTTTGCAGTTGGTTCTTGTACAGTGTATTGTTTATTGTTACGTGGGTTTATTTCAGATATTTAATTTTTGCCCAACCACAACTGCAGCAAAATTATTGGGGGGACATTATCAACCAACTTCTTTATTTTAGGGAGCCATTCGTCTTCAACTGTAGGTTTAGAGAGCTCCTTTACTCACTTTGAAAGCACCCTTCAAAACTGTTTGTTTATGATATGAATCTTTCTTAAATTAGGGAAAACTCTTGCATTGCAGAATTGTTTTAAGCAATATGAACCATAGTATAAATCTGTTGCTAATTTCAGATAGTAACAAAATTGCCATACGGACAATTCATTTTGAATGGAAGAGTAGTGTCATGTTATGTACAGGTTAGTGAACTAGAAAATACAAATAAGACAAACCATATTGTATACACATTGACTTATCTTGAGTACCTGTATGTAGACATGCAAGACATGAAACCTGAAGACATAGTTTTGCCAGTGGGCTTGGGGACACCAGGTTATATAGAGCCCATCAAGAAGTTTGTTGAGGGCTGTTGCTAGAGGGGGCCTTAGTATATATTGGGTTTTGTATTTGGGGTTTTATCTCTGTAAGCTGCCTAGCGTCATCATGAATGAATTGGGTGGCCATGTAAAAAAAATTAATAAAGAATTAAATAAATAAAATTTAGTTCAATCAAGATGTTAAAGAATATTTGTAAATTATTATTATGCCTGTGGCTCCTATGATGTAAATATATACAAATAAAATGTAAAACTCATATTAATCCTCTCCTTGTAATGGAAATTACTATATTCAACAATTTACATTCTCTATTCCTTCCCCCAAGGGTTTTGGCATTCTGTAGCTGAGTTATAGGAAGCTCTATCCATTTGATCTCCTTTTCCTCTTTGAAATAATGTTCATTATCATCAACACATTGAGAGCAAACTCTCTAATATTCTTTTGATAGTAAGCCTATTTAAAAAACAGTACTAATAAATAACTCAGCAACTCATTACAAATGCTGAAAAGAGTTAAAATCTATTTAATATAATTATATAAACAAGCTTTCATAAAACTACTGTAAACACACTATTACTATAAATAACTAAGCTATTCAAAGGCCTGAAATGAAAGTCATAAGTACAATTACATGAAATATCCAACTCTTTTTTCATGATAATACATTTAAAAGCCATTTTATGATTAATACAGTATGCCTAGTTAGCTTTCCAGTATGCAATACGAAGGAAAAATGTGAATAAAATTAATTGTTCTTAAATTTGTTACAATATGCAACAAACTATAATAACTATTATTATAGTTCATTGCATATTTGGCATTTTTATACAGTTATCAAGTCCTTCCAACCTGAGATACTGTTATTATTACTTATATTTTAATCATTATTTATTATCTTATCTATCATTTTAATACTGGTATACAATTCACAGGAACAAACATACATAATACTCCTGCTTCCTATTTCCTACAATAACCCAATGAGATGGGTGGGCTGAGAGTGAATGGCCCAAAGTCACTCAGCTGGCTTTCATATGTAAGGTGGGACCTGAACTCAGTCTCCTGGGTTTCTAGGCCAGCATCTTAACCAACACGCTATACCAAACTGGCTTTAAAATGTTTCTTATTTCACTGGAAATGAGGCAAATGTAAGGAGAGAGGATATTTTGCTGCTGCTATTGTTAAAAATCAGAATCTCTGCTTACACGATATAAGTCAGTCAAAGTCTAGGCCTGTGGCCTATATGGACAAGAAAATGTTCTTAGCGCTTAAAACAGAATATTAGTTTTGACTCAAAACAGTCTTATGTTTAATTTGGCCTAAATTTTTGCCAGTAAGTTGGATTGTCTGAAACCAGAAGGCTGGATAGCATATCAACAACCTATTATTCTAGCTATAAAGATACAGAGAACTGTTTAGGGAAGGATTGGCTCCTTCATGGGAGTATGTTTCAGACATTCAACTATAACAAATGTTTCAGAGAACCCAAGAGGTTTATGATGAACAGCATGTCATTTTGCTAGTAAAACAATATGAACTTGTTTTTCTCTATTCAGTCCAATATTCAGTGCCTTCCGCCATGCCCTTAAAACTTTCTTTTTCCAGCAAGCCGGGCTGGCCTAACACTTTTTAAAACGTTTTTAATTGTCTGTTATTATTTTTAATCATGGGGCCAAATTTATATATATCTTTTTAATTGTATTTTAATGTTTGTAGTTTATCTTTTTACCTGGCTGTTCACCGCCCTGAGTCCTCAGGGAGAAGGGCGATATACAAATTTAAAAATAAATAAATAAATAAATAAATAAATATCCTCCAAACATCAGCTTAAGACCTTCAAAGCATCTCCAATCCGTTGCAGGACATTAACGCACAGTTATGTATCATTACCATACTGGACAAATTATCTCTTTCAAAGATTTTGAATAAATGTTAAGTAACATGGGGAGAGGACTGAACACTGCAATGATCTCCATTGGATCAACTATGCACTCAGTAACAGTAACAGTAACAGTAACAATAACAGAGTTGGAAGGGACCTTGGAGGTCATCTAGTCTAACCCCCTGCTCACACAGGAGACCTGTACTAGGGATTCGAATCGCCGACCTTTCTGATTAACAAGCTCAATTGCTCTTCCCCAACAACTGCTGATTGGAATCAGTCATTCAGGTATGAATGGAACAACTCTGGATCATTGCCTCTACCCTCCTACCACCCCACCTCTGCTACTTTCAAAGTCAGCCCAGAAGGATTATTGTTGATAGCATTAAATGCTGTTGAGAGGTCCAATGGCTGCCTAAAAATTAAAACAAATTCTCTCTCTCTCTTTCTCCCCACACATATGCACACCCACCCACACCCACGCCCAGTGCTTATGCACAAAATATAGCACAAAATATCATTGGAATTTAATCAGTTTAACTGAAATTAAGTGAATCAAAATATTTTCAGTTAAAAAAGGACTGTAGCAACCATTAGTATGATTTGAATGCAAGCTATCTCAAAGCATTATATACTCAAAATACAATATTCGTAAGATTACAGTATATTTTATAAAATCAGGGATTTGTCTAAAACCAACAATATTTTAAGTCAAATTAGACTAGTTTAGCATTATCCATTCAAACCAGTAGAAACCTTTCACAGATGAATATAAGGAAAATCCTCTGCATTAAACCAAAGTTTTATTAGAGTATGACCTAAACTTTCCATGAAATCGAATTCTTCATGGAGGCCCAATGGCTCTTTGTAATATCCCCTTCCCATACAATGCTACTGAATGGTATGTTGCTTCTGATAATAGTGTTTCCTTATGGTCTCAAGTAATTTTTGTTGTTGTTACATATACTAATACTAATTCAGAAAAGGCAGACCAGATCTTTATTATATATGCTCTTCAATCAAATAAAGTACACTCCTTAAAAAAACCTTAGTTGAAAAAATGCTCACATCAGTTTTTGCACTATGCCCCTAGACTAGAACCAGTATGCAATATTTTATACTTTATTATCAGCATTTTAATAAAGGTGATATTAGCATTTTAGCATGGCAATCTGTGCCTCCTTTTGAAAATCAGGAAACCATATTTTTCCTTTGAGCCAAAGCCATTTCTTTTGATGTGCAAAACTCGCCTTTGCAGGGATCTTGTATCAGACAATAGGGCTGAAGTCCTTGATTAAAGTTGCAAGTGTTAAAAAACAAACCTGGGTGGGAAAGGAGATGTAACCTATTTTAAGTGTCTCTCTCTTTTCTCATGTCTAATGAAACAAAGCCTATTGCATATCAACGTTTATTATTGTTGATTTGTTGCTTTCTGATTCATCACAGATATCAAATATTATGTATCATTTGTTTTTTTTATACCAAACAAGATAAATTGTCTAATGATGAATGCTAATTTATTTTTAATTTTTAGAGACTGTTCATTAATGTATACATAGGACAAGTGATTAAAATTAAAATTAGCTTTAAATTAGAATTTTTTTTTTTAGAATTAGATTTTTTTTTTATTATTGGCCAAGTATAATAAGGACATAAGGAATTTGTCTTGGTGCATAAGTTCTCAGTGTACATAAAAGAACAATTACAGACAGAATGCCCAAAAGACCTGAATGAGCTTGACATAGTTATAAAGATCATTATTTAGGTTAGATAGCTTTATTGATTAGCCTATAGGCCATATCAAAGCACAAGGTTCAAACACATATTACCAATAAAATCCTATACAAACAATTTAAAATAAGAGTAGGGTAAAATACAATAGTTATAGGATAAGATACAATATAATTTAATACATAAATATGTAAAATAGAATAAAATGACATAAAATTATATTTCAGTGTCACCCTTATAATCTACCCCAATCAGTCCGACGTATGCAGATCTCAACCGAACCATTTTGTTTAAGTACTGTGCTGTGTTAAATGTTATTTTCAGGTTCTGGCCACACATAAAGTAAGTTGTTTTGATATGGGGATACCTGTCTCTCACCCCTTTATACAAGCAACAATCAAATAGGATGTGAGCCAGGTCTTCTACCTCTGCCGCTCCGCAAATGCAGAGACGCTCATTGTAGGGTATAAAATGGAATCTCCCATATCTGACCATCGTGTCAAGCTGTTCGAATCTCACTTGCATAAATATCTCCCTAAGATGTTTTGGCAGTTGTAATATAAAGATCTTTATCAGTATTTATTAATAATTGTTAAGAGAAAGCTATTTTGCCTCTGGATATGAAAAGAAATCTGAAGATTGTGTTACTTTTTTTTCTTACTTCTGGGTTTGGCATATACATAGAACATTTCTAATTGACTCTTACTAGAGAAAACTCTCATAATACGCTGTTAATATATTTTACAAGAAAAACATTGAACACTGACATGTATGTGAAAAAGAAAAGGGGAAACATGCATTATACAGATTTTAAGATTAAAAATAAGAAATACACCTTTGGGGCCTTCAACTATTTTATATTTAAATAATTCAAAATACTTCCAAACACAAGAGAGGTTGTGGGAATAACATAATTAAAACTTCTACTGTAAGCCGTCTTGTAGAGAACTTAAAAAGGCATACAGTAGAGTACAAGGAGAAAGAGACAAAGGAAGATACAGACAGCCCCCAGGTTAAGTTTATCTTTAATTCGAATTTGTATCTACAGTAAGTCAGGACCCATATTTATAAGCAGTCTGTCTATTACTAAAAATGGAATGGTATTCTCCATCTTCCAGTTGACAAACAGCTGAAACTGTTCAGTATTTTTATGAAACATTGAAAGAAGGTTGCATATTCAGCGGTTTTTATGAAGCATAAAAACATTGCATGACTTCAGTGATTCATTGGCTCAAAGAAGAACACCGTACACCATTTTTAGTAGTAGGCAGCCCACTTGTAAGTACAAGTTGTTAAGTCAAACATTTTATAGGACTGCTTGTACCAAGGAAGAAGCAGAAATCTGATCACATGATATATACTGTAATATGTGCTCTAAGATAACCAGGAATGAATCTGAAGAAAACAACTTAAAATACATGCAACTTAAAGGAAAGTTGCCTTATTTTCAGTTCTGGCAACTATATTGAAATTATACCTCAGTTACAGGTCTGTTAGCAATTATAATTGGGACTAGGCTTTCCATCGCTAAGCAATGTGTTTATATAGCAGTCCTTGACTTCTGTCAATTGGGATTGGAATCTTGGTCATTAAGTGAAGCGCTTAAGTGAGGCATCACTCAATAACTGCAATCCCAGCACTCCTGATTATAACTTTTAAGCAATATCACACTCTTTACCTTATGCTGTCTTTCTGATATCTGCTTGGGTTTCAGCTTCCTTTTGTCTCTGGAAAGAACTGTCTACCAAAGGAGTTCAGTTTCCCTGCATGTATAGAAGGGAACTCTATTGGTGAGGTGCAGGAACAGAGTTCAAATTTCAGGATTTGAGCTTCGTTTCTAAACCCCACTGGATGACTTCAGGTCGCTTTGGCAGGCAGCTCTTTTAGGCCTCCAGACATGAGAGTGAGTCCCCTCAGCAGGCAGTAGCAGTTTTCAACCTTCTTCTCAGGCTTTCCTACTGACTTGCTGAGGAAGCTGGCAGAGAAGATGGCAAATGGTGATCACATGATCGTGGGGAACTTGGTAAACAGTTATAAGTGTGAACAGGTTGCCAAGCACACCAGATTATGATCATGTGGCTGCAGAGATGGTGGCACAATGTTTTGCAATGGCTGGAAGTGCTTTACCTCCCATAAAATACCCTTTCTGAGGCCATCATAATTCAGACATTTATTAAACAAAAGGTCATAAATCGAGGACTACCTATAAAATGGATCATCATTTGACTACATTGCTTGATGACAGTAATCTCAGTGATCCTAGTTGCCATGGTTAACTAAATCAAACCCAATCATTAGGCAAGGACCCACTCCAAACCATACCATTCCTGATTTGGTTCTTCTCAAACCTGCATAAACTGTGTCTGCTTCAATTCTCCCCACCCAACTCACTTGCCCATCTCTGCCCTTTCTGTACCATTGTATTCCATTGTCATGTCTACCATCACTACCCCACCCTCTTTGGTGTGAGTGTCATGTTCTTGCAGCACCAGAGTCCTGGGCTTTGTGCTACTGCCCCCTCCCCCCAGCCCCATGGATCTTCCTCTTTTACTCTGCCTTACTCTGTCCTCTGGTGGGCTTGCCAACATCTCAAGCTTCATGAAATGGGGGCTCTGTCAGCATTGGGCTCAATTTATTCCTTGATTCCCTCACTTCCTGCTTTTCGTCCTCCTCCTTTTCCATACTGGGGCTACACTAGAGGCAGAAGGCCATGCGTGCCTGCAAAATAAGTAGAATGTGAGTGATAGGGCCTCCAATTCCACTGCTACTATATTGGTGTTGGGTGCACTGAAGTGCTTCCGGGTTGAAAGAATGTGACATCCCTGTTGCTGGGAGGATGCCCAGTTGGGGAGGTCCTTTCATGTCCCCATGAAGTTGCCCACAAAAGTGATACCCATCCATCTATTTGCAGTCACCTATTTTTGAATTGCTGGGTCAGCAGGAGCAGGAGCATGTGATGGGAACTTACTCCATCCCACAGTAGCAACCAGATCTCGAATGTGAGCTGGCCGATCATCAGCCCAGCTGTCAACTTGCAAAGCTTTCAAGCCATGAGCAGGAGGGAGGGAGAACCGAAGTGAATTCCATACATTCTTTCTGACCGCAATAAGAAGGAGGGTGTTAGGTTTCACAGCCTGCCAAAGTGGTTAATTGGAGAATGTGATTTATGACATGGCCAGAGAGGAGGGGAGAGACAGGTCATAGGGGAACGTAAATCTATATGGAATCAGTTCTAACTGCATCCGAGTATTGCCAGAATGGTGCTCCTAATAAATTACTATATTTCCTTTGAAGTTTGGATCATGGCTCATGAATTAATTAGGGCATCTTTCAGAAACTTGACACCAGCATCTTAACCTCGAGAACCACTGTGCTTCTTCCAATTTCACAAAGGAAATGATATACTACACTCTACAGGTTTATGTGAATAATCTGCTAAAACTCTATATTAAAATAAAAATTCTACATTTTTGTACCTTTATCTGAAGTAAAAAAGACTACAAAAAGAATCCTTACTGCCACCTTGAGAAACCCTTTTGCAACTAAAACAGCACAATGGGGGAATATCAGTCAAACACTTCAAATATATCTTGAAGCCAAAAGATTATCTTTGACCTAGTGCTCCGGAAACTGCATTCATTTCCCAGAACCACAATACGAATTTTAAAATAAACCTGTTTACTTACCAAAGATGGATTTTTTGAGGGGAATGATACAGGAAAAGTTTTTAAAATTCAAAAACAACTCTTACTGAAACAAAGATTTTAACATCTATTTATTTCAAAGCACTATACCTATAACAATCTACAATTATTATGAATTTTCATAAGAGACTTTCTCTCTTTTCCCTAATCTCCTTTATAGACAGGCATGAATTGTCCACACGTGTAAATTAACTACATGTGTGTAAAGTAACCTATTCTTGGCTTCTTTCTCAGCTGTGGATTATGGAGAAAATTCAGCAACTGGAGTTATAGCTATTTCTTAGCCAACTTTTTCTTGAGTTTAGTGTACATTTTTACCCTAAAGTTTATCCTAAATTATGAGGACTGTAAATATGCTAATAAAAACTATAGCTATGATACATTTCCTGTACCAAAGATCTAGTAATAGCAACTTTAAAGCCTAACAGTGTTTTCACTCTCAGCCTCCCACACCAGAGATTTAAAGAAGGCTCATTTTTAGTTTCATTCTAGTATTCTATTGCTGTGCCACTGTGCCAAGTTTAAACCTTGTTTATCTAATTGCAACTGCAGTTATTCAAATCTGAGGTTGAGCACTGAAATTTCATGCTGCTTCCTTCACATCCACATTGTATAATACGATATAGTCCATAATGTTGTATGTTACTAATACTGAGCCGCACTAGAAACTTCATAAAATGGATCATTTGTGCTAAATTTCATTTTATTTATTTATTTATTTATTTATTTATTTATTTATTTATTTATTTATCTATCTATCTATCTATCTATCTATGTATCTATCTATCAAATTTCTATACCGCCCTACTCCCGAAGGACTCAGGGCGGTGAACAGCCAAGATAAAATACAGATAATACAAATATTAAAAATCCCTTAAAATTATTAAATATTTTGGCTGAAACACAGATTAAAACACACAATTTATACAATCACGAATTAAAAATTTAAAAGAGGAGAGTTTTAATAGAATAGATTTTAATAGAATAAATCACTGTTTGATGATAGACATCCAACTCTTCATCTCCAATCTATTGTTATTGGTTGCAGATATAAGCACTTCTCATGTGATATTTATCTGAATGCTTGGAACTGAGCATTTTAAGCAATACTGGTATTTTGTTTGCTGATGTCGCGTATCATATTGGCCTACTGGAAGACAAATATGATGCAGAAATGTTGATAGTGTTTTAATGTTATTTTCTTATACTAAAGGCTATAATTATGCAGAACTATATTCTTATTTGAATTTAACTTTTTTTGTGAATAAGATTTTATTTAGACTGAGAAAGCTGTGTTTTCTTTTGAATGCAGAACAGATGCTAGGTTTCATGCCTTTGCTTTTGCTCTACTGCCATCTGCTGTAAAGATAAAGAATACTGATTACAAGATGAATTCTTATAAAGAACTAGTTCAAAATACAGATCAAAATTATCTTGACACTTGTCCCAAAGGTGCTTTTTTCAAGAGGCAACTGGACTTTCTTGTTTTTCTTTGAAGACGTTTCACTTCTCATCCAAGAATTTCATTTCTCAGAGCTGAAAAAGCTTCTTGGATGAAAAGTGAAACGTCTTCAAAGAAAAACAAGGAAGTCCAGTTGCCTCTTGAAAAAAGCATCCTTGGGACAATCATGACCTGGATGACTGAGAATCTCCATAGATATCTTGACCTTTTTCTTCCATTTTAGTTCAAGGAATGTTCACTTGCAGCAAAACTTACTGTATAAAACATAAATGTATAGAATAAATAAATAAATAAATAAATAATAATGCAGATGGAATACTCCCTAATTTCTGATTTGTTCAAATGTAAGAAGCCTGGTTGTATATCATATTTCAGAGTTCCTCCATTGTCTCAGTTAAAAAAGGACTTTTGTATACAAATGCCTTTGGGTTAGTCTTGTCTTCAGGCAAATACAGGAATGTGAGTCCATTGTCTTGGAACAGATTTGCCATAGCTTTTTTCTTAGGGGTAAGAGGAAGTGGTTGGCCTAAGGTTACCCAATTGACTTTGTGCCTAAAACAGGACTATAATTCATAATATCTTCATTTCTAGCCCAGTGCCTTTAACCACTTCACCAAACTGGTTCTCAAAATATGGGCAATAGATGAGTACTATTCCCATGGGGTAGGATGACTTCTATCTCACTGAGAATAAAATTGTGGAAGTGAAGTTTTTTCATTGAATGTTTTGATTACTACAAGAAATGGGTTTGTGATAATGCACAGTTCAAAACGAATTGATGCAAAAACAGCAAGTGTCAAGTTTCATCTTAAATAACTGGCAGATAAAGTGGATTGGAATTAGGTGTTGGGCTATATTAGTATTTTGAAGAATGTTGGCTTGAATGCAGCATAATATAGATTGTTAGATGATAACTTTTAAATTAAGTATCTCCAGATAACCTTTGCAGAAATATCACTCTTTTTAACATATGGCCAATTATGCAATCATTAATTACAGGTTTTATTACATGGATGGAATACAGGTAGTCCTTGTTTAATGACTCCCGGGTACAGAGACTGTTTAAAAGTCTTGAAAAAAATAACATTGCAGCCAATCCTCGTATTTATGACCTTTCTTGGTCTGCAAAGCAAAGGAAAGCTCAAGTAAGATCATAAGTACACTTGTGGTTTCACTCAGTGACTGCTTTGCTTAATGACTGAGTTGCCAGTCCCAACTGTGGTTACTAAATCAGAATACCTGTAAGGAAACCAGTGCTTAATATAAAAAAGGTGACAGTTTTTTAAACAATTTTATGAAGAGTTGAAAAAGTATCTAGTTCAGAATTAATCTAAGACATACAGATGAACATGTTTTTCATTATTCAAGGAGGGATTAGATAGAACCAAGCAATGAATATACGTAGGATTCAACAACTTAGAAATATTTGATAACATATGCTATATGTTCTAATGTCTGAAATCTCCAATCCAAAATAGTGTTTGAGAGTTCTTGAAATCAGGAAATAAAAAATACAATTCTGCATCACTACGGTGTCCAGAATTGAACTGACAGGAAATAGAGTCCAGACTGCTATGAAATTAATCATGCACTGTATGTAAATGAAAAATTGCCAAAAATGACTCATTTGATTTCAACAAAGGAAGTTACAGAGAATACTTAAACAGAAACGATTAAAATAAGATTGATAAAAACAGAAATGGTCAAATGTTATTCCAACATCTACAATTATAAACGTTGAGTTAAAGGCTCTGGATAGGATTGTGCCCATGCGACCTCTCCTAACCCATAGACCTCTTTGTCCAACATGGTATATGGAGAAATTGAGAGGGATGAAATGGATGAAAAGATGCCAAGAGTGCTGCTGGCAGAGGACATGGGACAAACTCAATCGAACATGGGTAAGACCTGCTATTAAGGTCTAACTCTTGGCGATTTGGGTGGTGAAGAATAAGTACTTCTCCACACTAATTGCGTCTACAGCTGATCAGCCAATAAACCTCTTTATGGTGAGCTGTCTTCTCCTGGGGAAGGAGCATAGAGAGATCCACCTGAAGAGGTGAGTTAAGGAATTTGCTGATTTTCTGGAAGACAAAATTGCACGGCTTCGTTCCAAGTTAGATGCCGTGGTTGCTGGTTCAATGGAGGCCCTTGTGGCAAGTTCTTACCCAGTTATCTGGGAATGGTTTGATCCTATTGCTCCTGAGGAAGTGAACAGGATCCTAGGGAGTGTGAGCGCAAGCACTGTGGTTTTAGATCCATGCCCTTTTAGCTTGTGAAAGCTTCCTGGGAGACGAAGTCTTCAGAAGCTGGAGGAAAGAGGAGTGGATGCTAAGGCAAAGAAAGACAGTCAAGGGTTTCTTCCATCTTCTTCTCCCCCTCCCTGCCAGGCCATTGGTGAAGGGACTGAGGTAAGACCTTCAGGAGTCCCATAATAGAGGCAAAATAGGAGCCGGTTTTAAGAAATCCTCTAGAACAGCAAGGACCGCATCTTTCTCACCAGTTTTGGGTCAGACCCCCAGCCTTGTCCCTTCCCCTGCCACCCAAATAGCAGCGGTTGCTGTCAAGCTACTTCTCCTTGTCTCTCCCCAGCACAAGTTTGGCAGTGTCTGCGAACAGAATTCCATTGGCCGACATGCTGGAGTGAATTCACAAGCCTATTGGCCCATTACCTGATGCATTCCCAACCTTCTCATGGGTCACTGGATAGCCAAAAGCTAAGGGGAATACCTGAATTCGTCTTCCATATCTATGGGGAGGAAGGGGTCGAAGAGCTGTGTCACCTGTCAATCTATCTTTGCAAAATTATAATTTTTAAAAAGCAGGAAGGAGACCAGAGAGCAAATATATTAAGAAAAATGTAAAAAAATTACAGGACAGATTTTTAGCTTAAAGCCTAATTTCTTTGTCAACAGAGCCAATAGGCTTATGATGCAGGCTTGCACTACTTTTAAAGAGAAAAATCCGAGGAGTTGGCATCATGTTCTGGAAACAAGTTGTTCTTTGCAAGACATATTCATATGAGGCAGAGATGACTAGTAAAAATTCAGTAATAACCATAGATTCAGCCTTTTCTATGTTTTTTTCAATTAACTCAATTGAGAGGGATTGTACAAAAATTGAAGAAAGAGCTAACTACATTGGCTTTTCATAACTAGGCCAAAATATGGTTGGTTAGTTTGAGGTTCAGCATAGTAACAAAGCCTCTTATAAGGGTCTAATTTGTCTCTTGCTGGAATAACTAAAATGGCAATTGAAAAGGGACGGAAAATCTGAAAATACATATGTTTCATAAATTTCCAGATTGTACTTGCATATTTATGAATCAATATAAAATGTAGAAGAGTTTCCAAAATGTTTACTGTACTGATAAAAATTGATTCCATTGAAAGCAGGCTAGTAGAGGATCCGAAACCTAATTGCTCATTACTTTATTGCTAGATACTGTGTACTCTTAACCTGAAAAGGAGAGGTCAATACAAATAAAAAAAATGTTTGATTTAAAAATATATCAAATTTCTCTCGATCTCAAGATCTTACACAACCATTATATTTTGTTAGTTTTTCTCTTCTAGGTAAGATTCTGCAGTTAACAGATGCATAGGGGCATCATAGAGCAGGGGTCTCCATCCTTGGCAACTTTACTGGCTGAGGAATTCTGGGAGTTGAAGTCCACAAGTCTTAAAGTTGCCAAAGTTGGAGACCCCTGTCATAAAGCATACCTAGTTGGGCGGTAGTACTTGTGAGAAATATCTAGGCATCCTGATAAATGATGAGTTAAGTAGGAGGCAGGAGTGTGTTGCAGCTGCCAAAAGAACCCAGACCATCTTGAATTTTGTTACAACGAAGTGTTAAGATCACCGGAAAGTGATGATTCTGCTCTATGAAGCTATGTTTATTTTTACTTGTCATCTTTTTGTTTTGTTTTGCCTCGGAAGAAAGCAATGGGAGAGTACAGGATGTTACAATTGGAAGCACTATAGACTATATAAAATTCCACGACATGGAACCATTATAAGATTAAAAATCTTGTGTGGAAACACTCTTGGATGCAAGTCATATATTATAGCTTCCTTTTCAGAGATATAATTTCTATTTGATGCAGGTACTTGTCATTCTGTCTAAAGATAGTTTTGTGTGTTCCTTTGTATCATAGAGTTAATCAAAATCTCAGGATTAGTGTTCACTAATGAAATGACACAGAGAACTGTGATCTTATTTACTTTGTTTATAATGTGTACATGAAACAAGATTTATTCTTTACATTGGACTATGCCAAAAGATTGCAATAGCCCACTTATATTCATTCCACTATAGGGAAGTGGAGTACATGGCTTTAGAAACTATCCAAAAAGGCAGCTCAGATGTGAAAGTCATGAGAGAAATGCATGTTAAAGACAAATTGAGTATTTTCAAGATAGGGACTTCAAAATTATTTATTTAACCTAGACTTGTTTTATAAATACCTCCCTGAAACATGTTGTTTTTGTTTCTTGGCTATGCTAACTATATGGGACTTGATAGCAATAAACCTTATTAACATCAAGGAAAATATGACAGGCTCAGAATGTATTGGTGTGGAATTGGAAGTTAAGCAGAGTTGCGCTTCATTTAATATTTGGATGGGAGATTTCACAGAAATTCCAACTCCATGGATGATCTCTAAGAAATTGAAAATACCCCAGAAGAAAGCAATGTTAACCACTTCTCTATTATTGCCTAGAAAATTATATAAGTGTATCCATTAAGTCACCTGAAATTAAGGCTCAGTTTAAGGAAGACATTACTTTTTATTGCAATTAAAGTTAAAAGTTTCATGCAGCAATTCTAGAACTCTTTGAGAATAAAATCCACTGAATTCAGTGGAACTGAATTCTTCAGCTGCACCCAAGTCAGAAGAAAACATAACAGTGTCTTACTGATAAAATTGGAGACCAGGGGAATTCAGCTCAAAGTAATTAAGCAGAACAATTTTTTCTCATTTAGACCCAATTCCTTTCCTTACACCCTGCAAGGGCGTAAAACTTATTAGTAAGCAATGATTCATCTTAAATGCCATACTTCAATACATTAAGAATCAGTCTGTTATATTTATAGTTTCAAAATATTTTGAGACTGGAATTTATATTTACAAGTGAGTATTCAATATATACATCTGAAGTAATAGATCACAGTATAAATTAAAGCAGCCTTGATTTAGCACTTTGTAACAGCTAGTTTCAATTTACAAAACATATATTATGAAAATATAAGCACAAAATACAGTTCTTAGGTATATAATAGTGTACAGATTGCTTGAAAAGAGTAGTGATTCAAATTAATCAGTATCTTAATTCAGAACAGTACAATGATCTTTATTACAGAAATAAAAATATATTATATATATATATTTAGAAATAGTTCTTTCAATTAAATAGCACGTGATGAATATTCTATCAGAGGACTGGCCTATATATATTTGGGAGGCGGGGGTGGGGGGCACTTTAAACCTTTCCGGCTTTTGTGACAAGACATAGATCAATCCTATAATTCACATAGAGTAATCTAGTTGCTATAATCGGTAATGTATAAAATGCAGATGAAATATAATTCACTATCCTAATTATGTTCTGGCTCAAGAAACAGAGGAAGTACTAACATGCAGATTTTCAAAGAAAGCTCCCTGTTACTCCCATTCCTTCTTCTGGCACTTAGGCCTTTGCTATTGTGATATATAGCACCTTAAATCAGAATCTTGCAATAAAATTTCTGCCTAGAAAAAATACATGGCAGTGACTTTCATACTTAATTGCTGTTGCATATTACTACTTGCAACAAACCTTTGTGTAAATTTTTTTGAGACCAGTCTACAAATGTTTAACTCACCTAACCTCATTTTTTCCTTTGTGTTATCCTTCTGTTAAGTTCTGTTTTATCTCTGATGAATATATTGAGTCATCACAGAATAGGTTGTAGATGAAGGACTGCCTTGCCACAAAGGTTATATCTCTCTCTCAGACCAAAAATATGCCACTACATAGCCAGTATACATATGGCTCAGAAAACTTTGAGAGACAAAGATTAATTTCACTTTGCTAAGTATTTTTTAAATAGCAAAATAAAATTTACAAATTTGCAGCTAATCCTTGTTTTACAACCTTTTGTCTAATGATGATTTGATGTTATAACCACCTTAGGAGAAAAGTGATTTAACACCCACTTTGAAGTTACAACTGCTTGTGCCACCTTGTGGTCACAAGACTGCAATTTGGGCACTTGGCAGCTGGCTCTCCTTTATCATGGTTGCGGCATCTTGCGGTCACACAACTGCGATTTATGATCTTCTGGCCAACTTCCGGCAACAGAGTGAATTAGAAGCTGGATTTACTTAATGATTGCATGATTTGCTTAATGACATGATTAGCTTAACAACCACAGTAAAAATATTAATAAAATTGGGTCTGGTCACATGACTCACTAAATGACCATATTAGCAACTGAAATTCTAGTCCCAATTATGGTCATAAATTGAAGACTCTCTATTATTTTCTAGTATTTCTAAAACTAGGAATCTCCTGACCTTCTATCAGTGAGTACTGAGCTGAATTGATTATAGATCTGAATTAGCGTAAGATGGCTTCTTAGGTAAGAGTAGAACATAGCACTAGACTTAATCTCAGCCAGCAGATATTTATAATACATTGAAAATTACTTTACAGAGTATTTAAAATTTAAATTTAAAATTTAGGTGCTGTATAATTTCTAAGACATAAAAATTACAATTACTTTGCAGAAACTTAACTGGGTTCCATGCAAATATAAAAGTAATGTGACCAAATTCATGCACTTTTCTGAAAATCTGATAAAAATTCAGGCTGGGAATACATTTTCAGCTAGGACAATCAGCCAATCTAGATTGGCCAAAGATGTGATAGTGATCTTTTTCACATGTAATGTCAATGCATTAATGCAAAATTAACACCAAACATGTATTCTGGCTCATAACGATGTGTGACCCTAACTACATTAACCTGGAAATTACCACAGAAAGCAATATGCTGATATGTACTATTTCCCAAATAGTCTATCTTCAATATTTTACATACTGCATAGAGATAGTGACTGCTATAAAGTGTTGAAGTTCTGAAGTATCAGGTACCGAAGTGTATAGGGAATGAGATTCACTTTGGGCTTAGCTAATAAGTAAAAAAAACATCTATTTACGACACTTGCACTGTCCTGGAGTCATGTGCGAGATGCTTCTTTCATTTCTGTTTAAATTTAAAGTTAAGATTCTAAAATCTTACCTTCTAAAAGGTAGATATACCAATATTCTTCCCTATTTCTTAAATCAGAAAAGCAGGACTTCCAAAGGTTGCTGGACAATACTGACCATGCTGGCCCTATCAGCAAATCCTAAATTCTTCATATAAGATAGAAGACAGCTGACCAATTTCCAATTAAGCAATGTGGAAACTTCAAATTTCACCATTTTTAAAGCCATAAAAAATTAAGGCCATCATTGCAAGGGTGAATCAATTCACATGCTAATTTATTGGTCTCTGTATTCTATCATTGAAACATCATTTGGCAAGTAGTTGATTTCTACATCATGTTTCACTTTTAGCTTACTAGTTTTCACCTTAAAGAACTCTTAAAATTAACAAAAAGTTTTTTACTACTTTTCACTCTAGACAGTCAGCCTTCAAGCTTAGAACCAATTTACCTATATCCGTGATAGTGAACATATGGCACGTGTGCCACAGGTGGCACACAGAGCCCTCTTTGTGGGCACGCGCATCGTGCTCTTCTGGTTTTAGGCGCGAACATGCACCAGCTATTTTTTGCAGACGCTGGAGCGCCAGAAAATGGCAAAAAAAAAGCCCCCAAAACAGGCCGTTTTGGGGCCATTTTCAGGTCGTTTTTTAGGCTGTTTTTCTGCTGTTTTCTGGACAAAAAAACGGCCTGAAAACTGCCAAAAACAGGCATGCACATTCCAGCCAGCTGGTCTTCGGGTTTCCGGTGTGCACAAAGGCAAACTGGCCAGCACGCATGCACGCGCTGAAAATCCAAAGACCAGCTGGCCGGTGCATGCATGCGCACCGGCCAGCTGGTCTTTTGGTTTCCAGTGCTCTGGTGCGCACATATGCACGTACATGAATGTGCATTCCGGTTTGGCCACTCAATGCCGAAAAGGTTCGCCATCCCTGACCTATATGGCTGCATCTGTGTCTCTTTCATTTGGGGATGGAATGGGAGGAGATCATTCCAATAAATATATTTCTATCAAAAGGAAATGATTTACAGTAGAAAACAGAAGCATATGGTATGCTCCTATCTATGTGGAATAATTTTTGTTTTACAATCTTAATCTAGATTTTCCATATGAAATCTCTAAGGGTGGTATCTGAACATCCCCGCATACTGATCTCATCTCATGAAAAAAATCAAATCTGTCCATTATAAATAAGCTTAGAACATGACACTCTTGACCACTACCTGGGGTTTACTACTATTCCAGGAGACTTTTTGTATTGCTTGAATATTGTCCAAGAACAATAACTGCTTAGTACAATTAATTAGTTATATTGTCCAACATATAAATAATATTAATTATTAAGATGCCTGGCTATACCAAGACAGAGAACGACGGACAGCTTTTATCCAGTTACTCATGGCAGGTTCATATTCTTTTGGTTCTCTTTGTGGCTTAAAAACCATGTCAGTTTGCCTCAATGTCTTCAGATGTTCTTTGTCAGTCCAATATCCTAAAAAAACAAACAAAAAGATACAAAATAGTCATTCTCATGTTGACCATAATTCCTGTATTAAAACATGTGTAGGGGTAAATGTAAATCTAGCTTGAAGAATATAAACAACACAATGTTTAAATATTTGGAATATTTTTCATATTACACATTTAACTTGCAGAATAAATCTGTTAATAATCTTTAGATTTTTCCGCAGAATTATATATTCTGTGGTTGTTTCTCTGTAGGTGCCCCTTGCCCTGTGGATCATCCTTTTCCCAGAAATCTACTAGGCCTCACCATCTTTGTCTTCCAGAAGTTTGGAGAGCTAACTCTTCCTACAAGTGTAGAGGTGGGATGAGGTTGGAAAAGAACATGGTGCAGGGATGTATAGGAAAGTGTTGCCATAAAGTAATATTTTGAATGGAGGTATACTGTATTTTATGGAGTAATAGACGCACCTTTCCCCCTAAAAGAAACTGAAAATTTTGGTGCATCTTATACTACAAATGTAGCTTTTTCTTAGCTTTTTTCAGCCCTAACGAGGCACTAGTGGGTGAAACGATCTTCTGCGTCTTCGCCTGCTTTTCTCATTGCTGCTCCCTCCAATGATCAGCTAGTTTTTTTTCAGCCCTAACGAGGCACTAGCAAGTGAAGCGATCTTCCATGCTTCGCCTGCTTTTTTCATTGCTTTTATCTCCAATGATCATCTGTGCTTTAGAAGCTTTTTTTTTATCCCCAACCCGGCGTGTGTGAGCGTATGCTCAAAAGCAGTGAACTAATATGCTGAAGCTGACCAGACTAAGGACGCTAGCCAGATGAATACCGTGTTTCCCTGAAAATAAGACCCTGTCTTATATTTTTTTGAACCCTGAAATAAGCATTTGGCCTTATTGCCTTGCGTTCAAAAGCCCGATTAGGCTTATTATCAGGGGATGTCTTATTTTGGGGGAAACAGGGTATTTGGTAGGCAGAATTCCCCCCCCCTGCATTTTCCTCCCCAAAAACTAAGGTGCATCTTATACTCCAAAAATATGGTAATTGATTTTTATTTTATGGTTTGGAGCTTTCTGTTGATTTAATGTTTTGTGCATTATGTAATTAAAGTAATTTGTGAGTTTATAGAGGTAATCCTCAACTCACAACCAGTCACTTAGCAACCATTCAAAGTTTTTGCTGATGCCCTCCAAAAGCTACATCTGCCAGGTATGAAATTACAGTCAGAATTCAGGGTAAATATGGAAATTACCCTGTGGTCATTCACCATTATCAGGGTTGACTTGATGGACCATAACAAAAACTATATAGCATACTCTTGAAAAAATATCATTATTATTTGCCAATTGTGTACAACATGAAATAAATGACCATTTCTCTTGAAACAGATTCCCCCCAGATATTCAGATTAAAGCATACCAATAGCGAGGCCTGCTAGAAAAGCTGCTCCAAGACAAGACATATCTGTACTGTCAGGCTTGTTTATTGATTCATTGATTAAATCCGAAGTCATCTGCATCACAAAACTATTTTTACTGACGCCTCCATCAGCTCTATTGAGATGGGAGAGGGAAAAACAACAGTATTCAAATTCTTTAAAATATATATGGTTTAAATTGTATGCTCAAAAGACAGAACAAAAACATTCCAGTATTGTCATCTGCAATATCAGAATGGTATGCATAATGGGTATTCTACTATAATAGAAGTAGCAAATAGGTTGCTTCTTATGTTTTTTAAAAAATTCTAAATAAAACTGAATGTAATTATCAAGAGACTGAGATTTTCCATGTTTGGAAAATGTTTAGTTTTATATTTTATTTTCATCAGATGTATCTGAGATACTGGAGAATCTGATTTGGAACCTTTAATAATTGGATAAGATCCGGTTATGATAAAATTCACAAGTTTGCTGAAAACTAAGTAGTTCAACTGACCATTGCAGGAATATTCAACATCGTTTTGCCAGGATAATATTCTTTCTGAAGGATCCTATTTCCAGCTTGACAGTGATAATAAAGTCAGCATTACTACTGGTTGGATTTATCAGCATATCAAAAGGCATATCTCTGTCAATAGGTACAGTATTCTTGTACCTGCAGTCTTAGAATACTGCAAACAGCAAATTCAGCTGGTTTGGACTGATTCGGGCAAACTGGTAGTTCCGATGATCCGATGATCAGCTGGCCCCGCCCACCCACCCCCTCCCTATCCTGTCCTTTATTTCCTTGTTTCCAGCTTCTCTGAATCGCGTGTTACAGCTGATTTCTGCACCTCAGCTGTTCTACTTACCGGGGCTGACTTAGAAGGTAAGCAGCTGAGCTTTAAAAACCTCATATTTTAGTGCTGTGCACAAGTGCAGAAGCGCCCTAGGCACACACATATAGTGCATGCACAAAGCACGCGCTCACTAAACCAGCTGTTAAACAGGTTGCAGCCGACCACTGGTGCAAACATATAATGCTTCAATGTGTAACATGGCAACATGGCAATGCTTTGAAGAATGTCTAGCTCAATCTAATTGAAAAACGAAAAGCTAAGTGAAATGGAAACAAAGGTGATGTATATTGTAATTTGCAGAAATGCTTCATGCAAGCCATGAATATATACTTTGTTCTGATAAAATGTACCATTCTTAAAGGTAATATTAACTACTTTCTATTTCATAGTTTGTACCTACAAGATTACCAAGCTATTATCTTAGATTTCCAAAGAATAAATTGGAAAACAGTGGTTTGACAAATACACAAATACTACTAAGAGACTAACAACAGCTTTGTTAACAATTCTACAGGCTGCTAGAAATCTTTCGATCAGGAGCTTACACCAAGAGATTGCTCCAAAACAGAATTACACTGGCTCTAACTTAACCATTGGGCCCTAACATTCATGCCCCAAACTTATTTATTATATATAAATCATATTAAATATTAATATTGAATATTTTGGATACAATATAAACATACCGAATGGACATAGATGGAATGTCCACCTCTGTTGTAATGATATCGTACAGCTGTTTGTTTCTTGAAAAAATAGATGGGGAAGGAGAAGTTCAAGAAAGTACAGTATACTAAGTAACAATTACATTAGAAGCATAAAGTGTCATAAGGAACACCAATCAATCAAAATTAGCTAGATATTTAAACACGTTTATAATGGAGTTAAAATTAGCTATAGTAAAATAAATTAAACTGCTTAATAAACTAAGAACTGTAGATTTTTCAGCTACAGATTTTTTTCTTTTACAACATTTTAGGTTATTTTTTTTCATAAGATTAAAGCAGTATACATCAGTTAATCAACAGAACCACAGGAAATAAACCATAAGCAGGAAAGGTACTAAAGGTCAACAAGTTTACAAATTAAATTGTTTTATATCACTTTAAAGACAGAAAAATTAATGAGAATTCCAATGATTCTAATATAGAAAGTGCTATTAGTACAAAAGTATAAAAAGTACTAGCAATATATTCCTAGTCTACCCAGTCATTTTATCAGATAATCAGTTCTCAAATTAGAATATATGAATGCATTTTTTTGTCTTATGCTTTAGACGACAAAGGCAGAGGTGATAATTAAGATTTATTTAATATAACGTAGCTTTCTCAATAATCAAAATACTGAAGCATTTTTTGCATCTCTTAACTGATAGCAGTGATCATGCATTTTGTTATTTGCCAACAAAAAGTAATATAAATAATGTAAAACCAATTTATAATATATATTTTAGTTGCTCCAGTTGAGTTTAAAAAAGAAGACGGAGAGCAGAGGGGGCGTGGTTAAAGGATTTGTTGAAAAAAACCACGCTCAGTCCCTGACAGGAAGATGACGAAATCCCCATCTGTAATGAAGTGACTTAGCAGCGCAATGGAAAAGCATTTATTTAATCTATTGTCTTAAATCTTGTAGAGAGCCAAAATGAAATACAAATGGAGAAGTGGATTTGAACATGGGGAGAAAATATAGGGTACTGGAAAGAAATGTGCATAGAAAGCAACTGTCAAAAAAAGTCATTAGAATGAACAAGGGTTTGAGCTTATTTAGCTTGTATGCCCTGGGATATAATGATAGGGATTCATTTCCTTATAGGGATGTGCTTGTATTTTAAGAGAGTTGGACTGCCTTCCCTTAACAGCAGACAAGTTTATTCCAAGAAGAGTAAAAAAGTACAGAGGTATTACAATGGAAATTAATACATTATACATTTATCTGGGTAATTTTCTGAAAAACTATGAATTCTAAACAAAACATAAACTAAATGTGATTGGTTGTAATGACTGCTGGTAGGTACCGTAGCTAGTGTGGATGCACCTATGTACACAAATAGTACAAGGAGGGCATACTGAGAACAGGACCAACCATGCTGAGAGGGCGTGTCCACATACCTGAAAGCGATGGATTCCAACACAGCTCGAACAAGATGCTTTTTGCTAGTAGTAGGTGTGATCCCCATAAAAGAAGTACATGCATAAGGATCATTCACAGGTATCTGAAATAAAACAGATATTAAAATAAAATATATAGGAATATGTTCTATAGACAATTGTTCAAGAAAGGACTGAAATATTAGGGAAAAGAATAACTTACAGGTGACAATAAGAGGCAGCATAGTAAGAAGAAGAAAATTGAAAGAGCAGTAAGCAGTCTATAAGCAACTTATATATATGTGTGTATATGATGATTCAGAATGTAATTTTATTTACCTTGAAAACATTGTAGAACATACTGAAAGTTGAATAAAATATATACAGCTAGTCCTTGATTTACGATCATAAGTGAGCCCAAAATTTCCATTGATAAACAAGGCAGTTGTTAAGTGAGTTGAGCCTCATTTTGCTAACTTTTTTGTCACAATTTTTAAGCAATTCTTAAATGAATCAGGTGGTTGTTAAGCAAACCTGGCTTTCCCCACTAACTTTGCTTGTTGGAAACTGGCTGGGAAGTTTATAAATGGTGATCACATGATCATGGGACACTGCAACTGTCATAAATACACGCCAGTTGCCAAACACCCAAGTTTTGATCACGTGACCATGGGGATGCTGCAATGTCAAAACTGAACATAAGTCAGTTTTTTCAGTGCCATCATAACTTTGCACAGTCACTAATGAATGGTTGTAAATCAAGGACTACCTGTAATTTAGGACAATCATACTTGAAAGAAAAACAGTTACTTAAGTAAATAAATCAAAGGCAGTATTTTTACCTGCAAACCACTAAAAGATGGAACGAAACAAACTCCTCCCGAATTTACTAGGCTATGTGCCATTTGTGATGTCTCTTCAACATTGTCAAAAAGTTCTGGGTAAGCACACAAGATATGAATTAATATTATCAACAACTCTCAAACTTCTATACATAATTATCAATGAACTCCAGGAAAATATCCTTTCTGCTCCTTTAGTTACGATGATTATCACAGTTATCTTTTCAGTACAGGTAGTCCTAGACTTAAAACCATTTAGTGATCGTTCAAAATTATAAGGGCACTGAAAAAAAGTGATTTATTTTATTTTATTTTTATTTTATTAATTTTTTATACCGCCCTTCTCCTGCTGGACTCAGGGCGGTGCACAGCCTAGAATACAGAACATCCCAATACAAAATTTAAAATTTTAAAAGAATTAAACAAATTTTGGCCCAAAATTTAAAACCTCCCAACTAAAATCCATTTACAATTAAAAATATCTAAGAAGGGGGGGGGTTACGCTAGCCCAGCTTGATGAAATAAAAATGTTTTGAGGGCACAGCGAAAAGCACGGAGATCTGGTATCCTACATATCTCCGGGAGCAGGTTGTTCCAGAGGGCAGGTGCTACCACAGAGAAGGCCCTCCCCCATTTTTCACATTTATGAGCGTTGTAGCATCCTCCATGGTCATCAGATCAAAGTTCAGGCATTTTCAACTGGCATGCATTTATGACAGTGTTGTGGCCCCGCCCTCTGAGCCTATCCCATCGGAGGAAGAAAGCTCCGAGCATGAGGAAGAGGAGTCAGCCAGGCCTCCCTCTCCAGGCCCCTCCCCTCTGGCACTGTCTCAGGAGCCGGCCGAGGGAGAGGAGATTAGGCCTCCGAAGGCGTGATAAACGATTGCAGCAGCTCAGGAGGCGTGCTAGGGATTAGAACTGAGTCACTGGACCACACCCCAGAGACTATATAATAGAGGGTGGTGGCCAGTGATCCCTGTGACGAACAAAAATAAACCTTGGATAGTCACTAAAGCATCGTCCGAAACTGCTCAGAGGAATATTAATTCTGTTGGACTCTTGTACGCTGAGTATATTATCTTTCTGTTTCTGTGGAAATAAAAGCACTTGGCAGACGGTGTGTATATCGCTGCCAAGTTGGAGATAAAGACCTGGGTGTGTGCCAAGTGCTTCCTTAACCCTTGGCTGGCTGTGTTTGTGTGTGTGTGTGTGGACGGGGACAGATCAGACAGTTGCACTGTCTTGGAGTCATGTGATCACCAGCCAGCTTCCAACAAGCAAAGTCAGTGGGGAAAGCTAGATTTGCTTAATGACGGCATGATTCACTTAACAATTGAAGTGATTTGCTTAACAACTGTGGCAAAAAAAGGGGCTAAATTCACTTAACAACTGCCTTGCTTAGCAATGGAACTTTTGGGCTCAGTTGTGATTGTAAGATTGAGGACTACCTGTATTGGACAATATTCTAGCATTTCATGTATTGGGCACCTCTTTATGGCAAAGTAATCTAAATGGCCCTTTCTGTTTCACAAAAAAGTGAGTGATGTGCTCTTCCTTACTGTCCTGAGGAAGGAAAATGTTAAATGCTATTCCATCTTCTCACTATTGGCAGTGTTTGCATATTCAGCAGGAGTAGCTGAATGGAAAAAATGGAAATAAGGAAGAGCAGAAAAGCGCACTTCTTACATCTGTGTCAGAGGAAATGGAATAATGAGTGTTTGTACAGCTATGGTTTAACAAGTTAGTATTACATTTATATATAAGTAGCATACAGCTAGACATGAACTTCTTTCAGTACAGAATGTCTGATACTATGGAAGACATTATTCCTAAGCATGCAACCTGCCACTTGAAATGCAATACAGATGCAAATGCTGTGGTAAAATGTTGCAAATCTCTTACTGCATGGTAAGTACACATCTTTTGGGGTCAGAGAGTTCCTAAATCTAAAATATATATTTCTGCTAGAATACAGGCAATATTACTAATAGCATAATTTTATTTTTCACAGTATGTAGTTTTAAAATATAAAGTGTTAACTTTTAAATACTGCATTCATATTTGCTTTACCTGGTGTTTCATTTGGCATTGGAGCATAAATAAAGTAAAAAAAAAAACCTGCTATAATTTACATCTTCAGAATTATTGAAAGGAAAAAAAGACAGTTTCCTCATCCACCCACATAAAAACCAATAACACATTGAGATGTAATGCTTTTTACTTTATCATCCATAGGCTTAAATAATTCAACTTCAATAATTAAACTCACCTAAGCTCTGAATCCATTTGATAGCATTTCCAGTATCAGAAGCATTACCTTCAGCTAAGTAGGTGGTCTCATTCCCAATTTTCCAACCAACCAATGGATACAAGCCTTGAAATATCAAAACATATGTTTTCAAAGATATGCCACAATAGGCCCATTATATTAACAGAGAAGCTTTGGATTCAGACATTTTATTTTTTATTTATTTTGTCAAGCATGTATTAGATAACAGATATAAGTATAAACATGATTATGAGTACATGAAATGGATACGTATAAAAGAGCATATTAGGACAGGGACGGTAGGCACGTTGGTGTGCATGTTAATAATGTTCACCAAATTCCCTTACAATCTCTGAAAATAAGAGCCTGAGTGGCATAGGAGGCTAATGCCTCCTACTAAGGCAGCATTTAACATCCAGCTGCCTGCAATTACTGCGAGTTCAATTCTCACCAGGCTCAAGGTTGACTCAGCCTTCCATCCTTTCCAAGGTGGATAAAATGAGGACCCAGTTTGTGGGGGCAATAAGCTGACTTTGTATAAAATATACAAAAGTATGAAGGCTATTGCTTAACGCATTGTAAGCCGCCCTGAGTCTCCGGAGAAGGGTGGCATATAAAAATAAATTATATATAACCAGAGAATTAAGACTCCCTATAAGAGATAGAAGAATAACTAAATAGTCCTTCCTTTCCCCTTTTTTGAATAAGTTGTAACTTTAAACAATTGCTAAGCAACTGGCCAAGAATTATCTGTAGGTTACATTAATAGGGAAATTAGTGATTTATTATATAGCATAGCAATAAGCTACATTCAAATCTAAATTCTTTTCATAGTTATATGTTCTTCCATTGTTTGAATGAATGAATGAGGGGGCACATTTACATGAGGTCTCCTAAACATAGAAATCTTTTGAGAGACTTAGTCAAATTATATTTTAATAACATTTTGATAATCTTTATACTCCAGGTTGAGTTGGATCTTCTATATCCAATCTTTCCCATAAGGAAGTCTTTCTTACTTTGGTGTTGCTTTTCCCTTCTTATGACCAAGTGAAAGTGCACTTAATCTGTATCAGTTGGAACAAAAAAGTACTTCTAGAAATTATTAGAATTATATTTTGAGATTTATTTTTACCAGCAAACAATGAAAAATTCCCTAATAAAATATGTAGTTGAAAATGGAGCTTTTCAGAAATGATTTCCCTTTCTAAAACTTTAGTTATCTATGTCCTATGACTAAAATAGGTTTTTATTACTAATTGATAATTAATATAATTAATTATATTAATCATTTTAATTCTAATAAAATAAAATTTTATAAAATTAAAATAAATACATTTAACATTAAATTTAAATTAAAATTTAATTTAAAAAGCATTGTATTTATACAATAATTATTTTTATTTCATGGTAAAAACTTTGCTGTGTCCACAATTGTTCCTGCCAACCAGAAACATACAAACCTACCTTTCTTAGATACATGAATGTTGTTTCCAGTATTAATATCCCAAAAGGTACCAGTTCCCATGGTGACTTTTATGTCACCTGCATCAAAACAGCACTGTCCGAACATAGCTGCCTGCTGGTCTGCTGCCTACAAATAAAAATCAGACAGCGAGGTATCAACAGCTACTCTAGAAATTAAACATTTAGAAGTGCATCATAACTTTACTGTGTTGAAAAACTAATGTGTCAAGCTTAAAAAGAATGAAAAGCAATAGAATGGAAAGAAGATGTGTAGTTTTCCATTTCATTAGTCAGATAAATAATATTAATAGGTGTTTTGTCTGCCTATCTGTCTGTCTATGCTTGTTTTAAAAAGTTTTATTTAAGGTAGCATCAGAATTTGGTATCACCGTTGTGAGGAAAATTAATTCTTAGAGAAATAGGAGTGTGACAGCAAAATAAAAACATAAAAAGAAACAAAGGAAGAATGTGTGTTAATCAAATAGACACACAGAGAAAGGTAGCCTTGGATGTCTAGCTAACAAAAAGCTTTATCAAAAACTTTCTATGGCAATCTAATGACATGTTTCTTTTTCTAAAACAATGATTCTTTCTTGAACATAGTAACAATAGAAGCACGGGAAATAACTGAGAATTGTGAATTGTGAATATGTATGCTTACATCACCTATTACTTAGTCATATGTATGCCTGTTTCTCCTCCTTTCTAAAATGTATGAGTGCATCCTTTGTCTGTAGGAATCTCTCAATATTCTTTGGAGAAGGTTCCTCCAGTGTTAAAAAAATAAAACACTGTAGCACGTCTTGATTATTTGTTTTGGATCCTGCATTTTGATTCCACACTGTACAGTCATCAAAGTGATAAAACTGGTAGAACTTCTTACAAATGTTGGCTCTGGGTTACATATACTTTATATTTCATTTCCAATTTTCCATACATTCTTAGTAAACCAGCTTTGTTTTAGCTTTGTACAGGTTCGCCTGGTGCACCAATTGCGACCCTACTTGGATCAGGAGGCTCTCCTCAGTCACTCATGCCCTTGTCACCTCACGGTTAGATTATTGCAATGCGCTCTACATGGGGCTACCCTTGAAGAGTGTTCGGAGACTACAGTTGGTCCAGAATGCAGCTGCGCGAGCTATCGTGGGTGCACCTAGATGCACCATTACACCAATTCTCCACGAGCTGCATTGGCTCCCTATTGGTCTCCGGGCACAATTCAAGGTGTTGGTTATTACCTTTAAAGTCCTACATGGCTCAGGGCCAGGCTATCTTCGAGACCGCATAGCTCCCAGCGACCAGTAAGATCCCACAGAGTTGGTTTCCTCCGGGTCCCATCAGCTAAATAATGCCGGCTGGCGGGCCCACGGGGGAGGGACTTCTCTGTGGCTGCCCCAGCTCTCTGGAACCAGTTACCTCCTGAGGTCCGGACTACCCCCACCCTATTGACCTTCCGGAAAGCGGTGAAGACCTGGCTTTTCCGGCAGGCCTGGAGCTGTTGATCTCGCTGTTCAATCTTGCGAGATCCGGCCATGGATGGTGTGCATGTGTTTTTAATGTTTTTAAAATGCTTTTATAATGTTTTTTTTTTTTTTTTTATGTTCATTGTTTGTATTATTTTTGTTGTAAGCCGCCCAGAGTCCCTTGGGAGTTGGACGGCATAGAAATATGATTAATTAAGTTAAATTAAATTCTCACAACATCCTTATCTTAGCATTGCCTGGGGCAATTGAAAGAATAATTAAATCCAGCTGGCTGCTGCAGGTAGGTAAGGCCATTGAGACAGGAGAGGATAGAGACAACAGCTTCTTCCAATTATTCCAATACTTCCAAGTATTATGGGACAAAGTTTACCACACTCAAGGAACAAAGAGGCTTTTTATTATTTAAACTGTAATCCTAACAAGAATAGTATTATTATTATACATTTTGTAAAATAAGGTACGTGTGGTAGGAAAAGATACTGGATGTATTTAGAAAAACATAATCACAGTTAGGCTTTAATACTCTATTCATTTTAAAACAATTTAGGGACTAGGTAGTACATCAATACAGTGGTGAAATCCAAATTTTTTTGCTACCGGTTCTGTGGGCGTGGCTTGGTGGGTGTGGTGTGGTGTGGCTTGGTGGGCATGGAAGAGGAAAGATACTGCAAAATCTCCATTCCCACCCCACTCCAGAAGGATACTGCAAAATCCCCATTCCTTCCCCACTCCTGGGGGAAGAATATTGCAAAATCTCCATTCCCACCCCATTCTGGAGCCAGCCAGAGGTGGTGTTTGCTGGTTCTCTGAACTACTCAAAATTTCCACTACTGGTTCTCCAGAACCTGTCAGAACCTGCTGGATTTCACCTCTGCATCAACAGCAATGCTATTTATTTCTCTCTTCGCATAGAACTTAAGGAAGCTTTGCTAAAAAAGCAGCACTTGTTCATTTATATATGTTACATTGTAGATACAAACAGAAAAAGGAAGAAATAGTTGACAAAACCATAATCAGTAGCATTACATAGCTTATACTCATTTTTTTAATTTATAAAAGACTTCAGTTTGTTCCCTTACCATTTCCCTGACATATTAAACTTGAGATAGAGATGATAAACAAGTCAAAAATAGTTTGAGAAATATTTAGAGGTAGTAGTCCTTGTAATTGACTCCACAATTTCAGTCGTAAGTCATAATGATTCTAAAGCAGGTCATCAGTTGACCATACCTGATGTTGCAACCTTTTTTATGGCAGTTGTTAAGCAAACATGGCAGTTGTAAAGCAAATACCATGGTTGGTAAGAAACCCACTGTTCTCTAGGGCAGTTTTTGACTGAAATCTGAAAGAAATATGTTTCTGGGAAAAAACATTGTAAATCAGTCATTTACAACCTACATGTATGGCCATTTGTAGTGCCCTATGGTCACAGTCATGTGACCATAGGGCACTACAAATGGCCATAAATGTAGGCTGGTTAACAAATTCCCAAAATACAGTCACATGACTGCAGTGTGTCTGTGTATGTTCCTCAGATTTCAGAACTTTGAAACTGCATCCTAGGTAGCTTTTTGGAGGTTCATAAATTGAGCGCTACCTGTGTATTATGATGTAATGTCAGGATTAAGTTTTGGCTAGGTTCCAGTCCTAGAGCATAAACAAGCTTTGCCCGATGTACTGAATATAATTATTATCAAATACAGGTTCTGAATTATGGCCCTAGATAAATCCTGCCCAAATAATATATGTGAATCATATTTAGGCTTCTAAGTCTAGGTTAAGAATATAAGTGGTTTATTAGTTTTGAAAGACTTCTAGATAATGCTGAATCTTAAACTTGGCTCGCAAAGCATCCAAGAGGTATAAATATTTACAACATAATATTGTGCAATTTTAAGTTCTTTAAAAAGAACTTCTCATTAACAGTTAAGTCACTGAAATAGAAGATTTCAAAACTGGAATGCTTAGTTTTTAAGAAGGATTAGATAGCATGATCTTCAGAGTAAAAGGAGATTTACAAATGTAAATGCAGCTATTGTGCAAATCCATTTGTACATACTGATTCTTCCTCTCCCTTTCTTTCAATCAGCTTACCTTGAAATTTAAGAACTGAATTAATTCAATATAAAAGGTATTAAATACTGGTAAGTTAATTTGAATCTATACTTACCAAAGCTGCTATTGCAATAGGTACTCCAAATATTTCAGCATCAACTGATCCAAAAATGTGACTTAAAATAAAGATAAATAAAGTTAATACTTCCAACGTATTCAAAACGTTTGCAGTAAATGAACTAACTAGAAAAAAATTGTCATTTCTATTCTAAACAGAACTTTGATATCATTTCATATTTATATTTCAACTATTTCGTATTTATATTTCAACTAGACAACTCATGACCCATTGGGTTATCATTTCAGAGATATTTATTTATCTAAACAGAAAAACAGAAAGACTATGGATGGGCAAAAAAATCAGTGGAGTGGGAGCAATATCCAATTTTCTTTCTGGCTTTCCCAGTGAGTTTCCTTGTGGAAAGATGGCAGTTAAGCATCAGAAATCTTCCTTCCTTCCTTTCCTTCCCTTCCCTCCCCAGCAGGTAGATAACCTGACTGCCGCAGGGGGAAGAGAGGAAGCATGGTGCAAGTGCAAAGGAATTGCTGCTACAAGAGAACTGTGGGAAGCTGTCAGGGAAATTGAGGATTACGTAACTGGGCTGATTGTAGCAATGCCGTGGTGACACTGAAGCAGGCAAATTTCCCTCCAATTTCAGGAGTCCCAGGTCCCAGCATTCTGTAAGTTGGCCTATTTGAGGTACCTTGGTTGAAAAAGGTTTTGCCCTGTGACATACTATTTTGTTCAGTTAAAACTTACAGACATGAGAGCTTTAACAGTATATAATTATTTTGATATTTATGTCTTCATTTGGAAAAAGTAAAAATATGTGTTCATTAAAACTTACCTAGTGTCCTCTATTGGAGGGAAAAGCGATATTGGAATGGAAAGTAACTTGCTAAAAAGGTCGCTCCATTGCAGCTGAAATCACATGCATATTAAAAAAAGAATTAAAAACAATGCAAAGACAAACCATAACAACATGGCAGAGGGAACTAATCATACCTTAAAAGGATCAAAAAATGCAGTGGTACTGGCATTTGAATAATCTGTAGCATACACTGCACCTAGAACAATCAGATATTGAAAAATAAAACAAAAAGCAATTATATTACAACATGGAAATTAAAATTTGGTGATTGATCTCCTGAACAATGTATCAGTCACATAATTCTTCATTATAAAACAATGATTGCCTCCCTCCAAGGGGTTATTTCAATTACCCGTATTTTTCGGAGTATAAAATGCACTTCCCCCCACAAAAAGTGGGTGGAAATGTCTGTGTGTCTTATACAGCTAATGTTGCCGAAGTCCTGCCCATCCGCAGCCCCCACCCTTTGGCCGTTTTTGGCCTTGTGTCGCATTTTTGGTAGGTTCCAGCCTAGGAACTGGCTGAAAACACAACATGCAGAGGCCAAAAATGGGGCGTGCGGAGGCCAGCACACGACGGGTGGAGGTGGCGATCAGCAGTGATGGCCTGTGGCGATTGCGGCAGCTTGGAACGGGTCTAAATTGGAGCATGCAGAGGCCAAAAACGTGACGTGTGGAGGCCAAAAACGTGACATGTGGAGGTGGCGATAGGCTGTGGCAATCCCCGCAGCCTGGAACAGCTGATTGACAGTATTCTGGGAGGCCGATCCTACTGCCAATCATCTGGTCGAACTGAATCAGGCTGCGATAACATACTGAAGCTGATCAGGCTGTGTGGTGCAATGATACTAGCCAGATGAATACCGATGGATGCTGGTAGGCAGAGGCAGAATTTTTTTTCTTGTTTTCCTCCCCAAAAACTAATGTGCATCTTATACTTGAGAGTGTCTTATACTCCGAAAAATACGGTGTCTTGTAATATAGAACTGAGCAGTTCATTTAAACTAATGTTGCTCTATTAACGCTATTATCACTTCCCTTTATTGGTGCGCTTGATCCTCTACACAGTGCACAATTATAAAAGTAACCAATCTCACATGCACTATAGAGACTGTAAAATTGTGTGTGTAAGAGACTTTCCCTACCTCCAAGTGTAAAGACTTGCAGGGCAAAAAGTTCCATAAGTAGCTATTATGGTCTCTTTGCATATGTCCTTGTCAGAGGATGACTGAGAATCAAATAGCACAAATTCTATGAGACATCTATTGTCTCTAAGATACGATCTGAGCATAGAATTAGAACTATCAACTCTGATTCTTAACCCTAAAAATACCTCACAATCCTTAAGTCTATGAGAATGGTAGTACCTTCAAATTTTGGTGCAAGGTATAAAATGGTGAAAAAGGGCAAGATTTTAAAGCTGAGTTTCCAGAGAAAAATGAATATTTTCTAAGTGGATTACTATGACAAAGACATGAATTAGAAAATGTGGGGTTCCAGTAGAATTCTTTGCTGCCTTGAGATAAATCTTCGAGAAATAATGTATTTTGCAATTCCCCTTTTATATTATGCATCTTATTTCAGCTTGTTCATCCAGATTCCTGAACTTTGCTCTGCCTCTTGACTACGCTTTATGCCTGCACCTTTGAAACTTTGGTATTATCTGTTTTTGATCGTGGATTAGGTTCGGACAAAACATGTTATTGGTCTTTCACTGGAAACGTCTTTTGAATTTTTGACCTTGGTTAGACAAAGTTTTTTATTTCCAGACAATTGATCTATTCTATTTCACAAGTGCTGCTGTGTGAAGGATGTCAGAATAAGATTCACTTGCAGAATTTTATAGGTGATATGTGAGTATATTACCTCCCCCCACATTTAATCACTGTACTCACCTTTAGTGAGTTTATAAAGTAACCATGTGTCAACTGTTCCAAAACAGCAATTGTCATCTTTAGCAGCTTGTTCTACCTGCAAATGAACACACAGGTCATTTTTTTTTTGCAGGAAGGCAAATGTAATTCATTCACATCAGTGCACTTACAATAGCTCTAGACAGCTAGTCTGCTACTCAGTCAAGTCTAAGGGGTTGATAGTAGTATACAAAACCCTAAACAATCCAGAAGGTTGACTTAATTAGGATAATTAATTACATCAGCCTTCTAGGCTCTTATGATGTTTAAAAGAAAACCTTTTCTTTATGCCATAATGTGGAAATTGCTGTTTGGTAAGTGTTCAGAAGATAAATCAGAGAGTTTTATGAAATGTACAACTCCATGCATCATGGCTGATCCCAAAGCTAATATTTTTAGATATCTTTCAAAAACGCACTATATTATATTTTGGGAAAGGAGGGGGAGGAGGAAAACAACAGTCTGGACCCTTTGCTAGCTACTGACTAAAACTGCTAGATGAGAAGAACAGATTACCACTGTAAATTGGCTATGACAATGGATATGTATATTCATATAGCATGCAGCTGGATGATAATCCTGAAAGGAAAGGAAATATGCTTAATCTTTTACAAAATGAGTATTTTGTCACTGGCCACATTCTGTAAAAGTTATTTTATCTCAATGCTTACAACGTATTATTGCTGTTGTTATTTTTCATAAAATAATTAAGATTTCCTGTATTGGTCTATCGATGTTAAAAATTGTACTGCTACATCAGAAACTATTTTTTTATATTACCATATAAAATGACCCTCAGATAATATTAACTATGGTGTTTTGGGTTTTTTTCCTTTTTTGTGCTTTCAAGTCAGTTTTTGACTCCTGATAACTGTGTAAACAGATCTCTGTAGTTTTCCTGTCACTATTTTCAGAAGTGATTCGCCCTTGCCTCCTTCCTAGCTGAGAGAGAAAATGACTGGATCAAGCTGGATCAGCGGACTTTGTGCCTGGCAGGACTAGAAGTCCCAGTTTTTAGCCTGATGTTTTAACCATTGTCTCAAACTGGTTCTCAATAATAACTACGTAGAGCTCAGAAAATTAGTATGAATCACCAGTTTGGAACATTTTGGATCATGGATCTTCTCCAATTGCATGGCAACCAGATATATTGGCCTCTAAAACCCAATATTCTAGTCAGTCTAGGATCATATGTTGAGATCAGTACACTGAAAAAGACTAGAATAGTTACTAAGTTCATCTTCAATTGGAAATTTGATAAAACAAATAAATGAACACTTAGAACACTTAAGATACTATTGCCAGTAACCCCCTAGCCAACAGGAAATCCCACACAAAGAGTTTTAACATGAGGGTTACCTCAAATAAATGCTGTAATATCCAAACCAGTCTTAAAGAGACATGCTGTGTAGTAAAACTAAAACAACGGGCTAGCAGAAGTCTATTAATCCGAGTGAAAAAGTGCAGCAAAGAAGAAATACCATGGACTGCCTGTTTGAAAAGAAAATTCGTAAGATAAACATTTGAGCTGCTGTCCAATTAGATTTAAGTCAAGTTGTATTTATTTAGCACTATACAGAAAATGAAATATATATTTTGAATTGAACCCAGAATAAACAGTGCAGTCTGGAATGTTTGCAAAATTGGCTTCAGTTTAACAGAAAATACATAGTTTTTTTGTTGTTGTTCTGCATTTAGCAAAAACAAAATCCAGAGGATCCCTTACCTGGCCTTTGCACTGACCCATCCAGTTCCCCATCTTCCCAGTATTTTCCATTCTCTCATTCTATTGAAAATGTATTTGCCTAAGTACCTGCCTCCCTACTACAGTGGTCTCAGCAGTGGTGGGTTGCCCCACTACCGGTTCTATAGAACCGGTAGTAAAACCGGCAGGAGGCTCCACCCACTGACCCGGATGTCATCATAAGTGATCTGCGCATGCACAGAAGCTTCTGCACATGTGCAGAAGAGCGCATGCATAAGCGAAGCAACAGCACGCATGCGGACACAATGCAAACCGGTAGTAAAGGTAAGTAGAATCCACCCCTGGGTCTCAGCGGTTCAAAATACCATCTTTGACTGGCCTAGCTGCTTGCAATCTTCTGGACCATTTCTTTGCAACCTTCCCTCAGCTGCTATTGATATATACTGGATGCGTATCTTGCATCAGTTATCTCAGCAGTAAGAAGCAGGTTTTATTGGCATGTCCCACCAGCATGCTCATTCCAATCACCCCAAAGTTAAATAACTGGAACAAAACAACTCTGTTTTCTTCTACATTTGGATCTCAACATTCAAAGCATTTTGAATTTTGATTTGGATGCCGATTGCTCAAAATCAGCCACACATTTTGTACATTCTTAATATTATTAGTAGGATATGCCTACAGCTTAGTGCACTGTGTTCAGATACAAAGCCAAAAAATGATTTATTTATGCCTTAGCTTGTTGCTTATTGCTTGTTTTATGAGTTCAAGACAATGTGATTTGTAAACTAATTTGTTTGAACCCAGCAATTTGTGGTTTTTTTTCAATAAATCATGGATAAGCAAATAAGACTTACTATGTTCTATGAACACAGCCAGTTTCTATGAATACAAAACTACTCAACTGTTTGGTGAAGTGGTGGTTATCTGGACCTGTATTTAACATATTCTGTTATGCCAGTCCAAAATAAGTTTTGTTGTTCAAAATTCCAACAAGAAGCAAGTTGGACAGAAATTTTTTAGGTGAGTAGGACTAGATCAGAGTCTGACTGTTACTAGTCTTTGTGTGCAGAGAGTTAAAAGAAAACACTCAAAGGCAAGAATCTATTTCACTTCCGATTGCTAATAAGGAAATCCATTTTGAATACTGCTCATATTATAAACTTGCCACATACAGAATTCAGCAGAGCAGAAAAAGGTTATACCCCAAGAATTTGCCAGGTGTGCTGTTTTTCCACGTGCAGGTAATTTTTATAAATGCCACTTTTAAATTAAAAAAAAAACTTTATTTCAGTATTTCAAAACCAATCTGAGTCTGTAAGAAACAGTCCTAGAACCCTTTTACTGCAGAAGTAAAAATTCATCTGCACCCCCTCACTAATACAGGCAGTCCTCGACTTACGACCACAATTGAGACCAAAATTTCCATTGCTAAGCAAGACAGTTGTTAAATAAGCTTTGTCCCATTTTATGATCTTTCATGCCACAGTTGTTAAATGAATCACTGCAGTTGTTAAATTAGTAGCACTGTTGTTAAGAGAATATGGCTTCTCCATTAACTTTGCTTGTCAGATGGTTGCCAAAGGTAATCACATGACCCAGGGACACTGCAAGAGTCATATATACATGCCAGTTGCGCAGTCTGTGTTGGCAGGGGGGGCAGAGGTTGACCTTAGCCGCTGGGTGAGATCATCCGTGGATTTGGGGTGCGATGCCATCTGTACGCTGATGACACTCAGCTGTACATCTCCACCCCAAACCACCTCAATGATGCCCTTGAAGTGATGTCCCAGTGTCTGGAGGCCGTGCGGGTCTGGATGGGGAGGAACAGGCTTCGACTCAACCCTTCCAAGACCGAGTGGCTGTGGATGCCGGCATCCCGATATAGCCAGCTGGCGCCATCGCTGGCTTATTGGGGGCGAGTCATTGACCCCCACAGAGGGGGCTCGCAACTTGGGCGTCCTCCTGGACACACAGCTGTCTTTAGAAGAGCATATGACGGCCGTGGCCAGGGGGGCTTTTTATCAGGTTCGCTTGATATGCCAGTTGTGCCCCTTTCTGAGTCGGGATTCCTTATGCACAGTCACTCATGCTCTCGTCACTTCTCGCCTGGACTACGCTAACGCTCTCTACATGGGGCTCCCCTTGAGGAGCACCTGGAGGCTCCAACTGGTCCAGAATGCGGCCGCGCAGGTGATCACGGGAGCGACATGGCGCTCCCATATAACACCTCTCCTGCGTGAGCTGCACTGGCTCCCGGTGGTCTTCCGGGTGCGCTTCAAGGTGTTGGTTCTCACCTTTAAAGCGCTCCATGGCTTAGGGCCAGGGTATTTACGAGACCGCCTGCTGCTACCGATAACCTCCCACCGGCCAATACGCTCTCACAGAGAGGGCCTCCTCAGGGTGCCGTCGGTCAAGCAATGTCGGCTGGCGGCCCCCAGGGGGAGGGCCTTCTCTGTGGGAGCACCCACCCTCTGGAACGAGCTACCTCCCGGAATACGGCTGATTCCGGATCTCCGCACTTTCCGTAAGGCCCTGAAGACATTTTTATTTCAGCAAGCCGGCCTGGCCTGAATAGGTTTTAGGGGTTTTTAATTGTATTGCTAGGGGTTTTAAATTGGGGCAGCCGTTTAATTTAATTTATTTTTAATTATTTTAACTTTTATATTGCATGTTATTTTAATTCTCGGCTGTTCACCGCCCTGAGTCCCTTCGGGGAGAAGGGCAGGATATAAATTTAATAAATAAAATAAAATAAATAAATAAATAAGTGTCTGAATTTTGATCACATGACCACGAAGATGCTGCAACAGTCCTAAGTCCCTTTTTTTTAGTGTTATTGTTAAGTCAAAGACTACCTGTACCAACATTTTTATTTAATTGCCATAAGCTTATTTTACAAAATCTGCGTAGTTCTAGATCTAATAATAAAAACCAAGCTATATAATATGCTGGGAGATTCATGTCTAATTCTGTCTTCTAATCTTGTAGTTTACAAAATTCAGCTTTGGAAGAGAGAACCTATTTGCCATTTAGAAAAGGAGAATTGAAAGAAAAATTCAAACATCCTCACCTATGATATTGTTTCTTTCATAAAAATACAGGTAGTTTAAAGAAGTAACAACAAATACCAGCCTTCTCTACAGTAAGGGCATACATATTCGCACCCATGCAAAGTTCCTTCCATCCTTCATCCAACTTACTTTCAACACAAAGAAGTATCTTACCTTCATTAAAAAAGATCTGTTCCAGGATTTAACAAGGTTAGCAGCTCTCACATCTTGCCAACTTATGAAATTATGAAAAGGTTTCCCTGTCTTTCTGGAAGAGCAAAAAGGAATAATTGACTTTCCAATTGCTTCACTAATATTAATTTATAGTTCAGTAACAGAGTTTAGATATCAGCTCTAAACAGATTACAGATTTTGTCTTTTAAATGCATGTGGACTGCTGAATCTTGTCCTGATGGGAAGAAAAACCAGAAAGTCCAGTTGCCTCTTGAAAAAGCACCTTGGGACAACCATGACCTGGATGACTGAGAATCTCCATGGATTTCTAAATTGTACCAATTATTTTTTGTCCTCATTTCTGTGGCAATAGAGCAGTTCCTGACAATCATCTCAGTGTACTTCAATACTGATATAATCTCTACTTTCAATCTTCTGTTCTCCAGATTTATCATGCCAAGTTCCTTTGGCTTGTACTCAAGACCTTGTTTCATCTCTTTTGCTCCCACCCAATCTGTTCTAGTTAATGTCCTTTTGGAAATGGTGCCCAGAATCTTCTCATAGTCCTAAGGCATGGTCTCCACAGTGCGCTGAGAATGTTTCTTCTAATGCTGCACAGAACTCTTTTAACGTAAGTCTCACTTTGTTGTCTCGTGTTCAGTCATCAATGACCATACTCTCAGTGTAATGGTTCTAAGCCCCTGTATTTTCCCTCTCTAAATACAGTATTTTACATTTCTCCCTGTTGAAGGATATCTTGCTCTTCTTAGCCCTGTTTTCCAAACTGAGCAGTTTAGAATGCAATATTTTAAGATCCTGGTTACTGGCCAGATTTCCTAATTGTGTTTCAACTGCAAACAGGATGAGCTTTTATCCATTTTAAATTGTTGACTAATATTGGGCCAACACAGAGACCATTACGTGTCTCCAACTCACTATGAAACTATTAATGCTGACTGAAGTGTGGTTAACTAGTTAATTATGGAGCCATTCTATTGCAGCACTATCCACCCATACCAGTATATTTTTTTTTATCTTGTCAAAGAGATAAGATTTGTCTCACCTATTTTTGCAAAACTGCTGACTTTTAGAAGGATAGCACAGTCTTCGTTTTGGCTACAAAATGGCCTACTTTATTATCTACTCTTCAATATATTACAGATATTGATTTTAGGCTTACTGTCAATTATTATGTTAACTTTATTTTTCTTTTCTTAATGCCGGGTACTCTATTTACTCTTCCCCTATCCTGTAACACTTTTTCCCTCCACGATTCCTCAAAGGAATCCTCAAAGTTATTATGTCCTATAACTGACATAAGTTCAAGTTCTAATAATTCTTCAGCCAGATCCTTCAGTATTTTAAGTGTATTTCCTTAGGACATGGGGACCTGTCCCAATTAGTTGAAGTGCTGGATTTCAGGGAAGTGTTGGGCTTTAGTGACTTTGCTCTACACAACAGCTTTTCTGTTATGACATGAAAGCGTAACTAATAGATCCAAAGTAGCTGACTGGAGCCTTCTGTTGTTTGTCCTTAATCTATGCTACTCAAATCATCATTTCCTTTGGAGAGAAAGAGCCAAAAACTCATGCTTTCTCTTAATCATGTTAGGATCTCTCTGTTTGAACTAAGCCATAATTTTACATCTTCTTTGATTTCCTCTTGCTACTGACATGTATGAAGAAATTCTTCTTATTGGATTTTGCCTCAGTGAAAAGCTTTAGCTTTCCACCTTTGCCTTCCTGACCTTATAACTAATTTCTGAGGTAAACATGGGAAAACTTCTTTGAATGTTAATGCTTTCTTCCACTTCAAATAAGCACTCTTCTTTAATCTCAAACTCCTTTGTGAGCTGCCATGGGCTCCTTTGAGATTAAACCACCTTTTTGTTTCCAAGTAAACTCAAGTAGTGACAAAATCTTTAAGGTTTTGTTCCTATGCATTTTATCCTATTTTATTTATTAAAAATAGTATTTCTAAAATCGATACTTTTATTTGACCTGTTTAAACTGAATTTTTGTTAAGATCAACTCTAGGAAATCGTGATCAGTTCAGCTTCAACATTTCATTTTTTAATATATTCAATCAATGACTTCCTGTTAATAAGGAACAAATCTAAGGAACAAATTTCCTTTTGTCTAATCATTTGAAAGACATAATTATCACCAACACAGAACAAAATTAATCTGACATCTCCTGTTTGACAAAATTAACTTTCCAACATATGTCTAGGTAGTTGAATTCTCCACCAATCAAGCCTCATTTGTCTGAGGCTTGTTATTTGTTTCAATAAATAATCTATCTGTTCTATGGCCTGTATCAGATTTCTAGCAAAACATCAATTCTCGCCCTTTATTCTAGCCTAGATACTTTTATCTTCTCATTTTCCTTTGTCTAGATTCCTTCATTCCTGAAATGCAGTATTGTATTACTTCCTGTCTTGCATTTCCTGTTTCTTTGAAGCAAGCTATACTCATTAAGCCCAATATTTATCCCATGTATTTCTGCTAATCCTTACTTGCCCTTACATTTTGTTCAAAAAGAGACCCAGTGGTTAAGGTACCATGCTAGAAACCAGGAGACTCTGAGTTCTAGTCCTACCTTAGCGATGAAAACCAGCTGGGTGACTCTTTCTCAGACCAACTCACCTCACAGTTGTTGTAGGAAAATAGGGGGAGGAAGGAGTATTAAATGTGTTCGCCACCTTGAGTTACTTATAAAAATAAAGAGATTTCTGAGGACCTCTGAAAAACAGTAATTGATGCTCACCAGGCTGGAAATGGTAACAAATATATCCAAAGGGTTTGGATTCCATTGGTCTACTATCAAGAAGCTCAAGTACAAATGGAGGCAATTCAACATCAACATTACCCTTCCCAGGAATGGTCAAACAACTAAGATCACACCAGGACCAAGGCATAAATTCTCCAAGAGGGGTTCAAAGAATCCCAGGGTAAGATATCAGAAAGTAAAGAATTATCTTACACTGATGAATATCAGTGTTCATCAAACCACCACCAAAAAAAGAAGATTGCTGCCCATCTACTATTTGTGAAAAAGTATGTGGATAAGCTAGAAAGCTTCTGGAAGAATGTTCTGTGGAAGTAACAGAACTTTTTGGCTTAAAGTTGAAGTGTTATATTTGACAAGAAGCAAACACTGCATTCCAGTATAAGAACAGTGTCCCATCTGTGAAAATGGTGGTGGCAGAATAATGGTTTGGAATTGCTTTGTTGCCTCTGGATCAGGACGGCTTGCCATCATTGATGGAACTATGAAATCTGAATTATGACTGCAAAATTCTACAGGAAAATGTCAGCATGTCTGTGCATGAACTGAAAATCAAGAGAAAGAAGTCAAGCTGTAAGACAACAATCCAAAACACACAAGCCATACAACCAAAGAATAGTTAAAGCAGAAGAAATTTAATGTTATGGAATGGCCAAATCAAAGTCCTGAGCTTAATCTTAGAAAAACATTGTGAAAGGACAGGAAACGGACAATTTGTGCAAGGAAGCCCACCAGTACCCTGAACTGAAGCTGTTCTGTAAGGAATAAACTCAAGTTTCTCCAAGCCAACATACAGGACTGATCAACACCTATTGGAAAGGTTTAGTCGCAGTTATTTCTGCCCAAGAGAAGCAATTACTGAAAGCAAAAGTTCACATATTTTTGCCACATACAAATACAGACCTTTGATCATTTTCCTCAATGTACAAATGAACAATAGTTCAATAGACTTATTTAATTGGGTTTTTAAAATCTAGTTTTAGAAGTTGTGTGGAGAATAGATCACATTTTAGATAATATGTATGCAGAAATATTAAATTCAAAAGGGTTTACCAACTTTTAAGGACTGTTGTATATTTAAAAAGCAAATTTCAAAGCATAATTTTTCAATCAGTTATTGAAATAACTACAGGGAATTCTATGTCAAAAGCAAAACTGCTCTTAAACTCTAGGGCAAGAAGACTTAAAACATAAACCAAATAATTTATGATAACATTGATTATTGGATTCTATCTCTTCACATAACAAATTGGATGCACTATGCTTGAAAGTAAAATGAAATCCTGTGTGTAAAGAAAAGTGATATTGTACAACCAACAATTTTAACACAAATTTCTCCCTAACTCAAGGTACAGGTAAGGTCTTTGTTGCAGTTAAATATTTCATAAGTAGGTCTTTATGTTCATTACATATAAAGACACATACATTACACATGTAAATTAGTTTGAAAATTAATTTAATTTAAATTTAATAAATAAATAAAACAAATTTAATAAATAATATAATCCTCAATTGATGACCAATTGTTTAGCAACTGTTTGAAGTTACAATGGTGCTGAACAAGTGTGTTTACAATAGGTCCTCGAAAATTCTGGCTGTCCCAACACTCTTTAGATTACGTGATTGAAATCTGGGCACTTGGTGACTAGCTGGCACTTATGATGGATGCACTGCCTCATGTGATTGTCATTTGTGACCTTACCTGACAACTTCACACATGCAAAGTCAATGGAAAAACCACAGGGAAGCTCATAAGTTATCTCTGCCACCCAGTAGTAGTCACTGCCAGCTCATTAGTTACCTGTGCACCTTTCTTCCACCCGTTGCTGCTACCCCTGGCCCCTCCATATGCAGATGTCTAACTGGCCACCTGCGCACCTTCCCCACCCAGTAGATCACTGACATAATAAAACTGAAATCTATTCAAAAACATTAGCCTTAATGTCATTGTCCTTATCTACAGAACGTGAATTTGTAAGAATTAAGCTTAAGCTGTTTATTACTTTTTTCTATTCTTTGTATCTTAACTAGGACAACTTAATACCTTAACTAAAGAATTCAAAACAATCAGAACTATTTCTACATAAGAACATTTTAGTAGAATAACTGGTTTTGCAATGGTGAGATTTATGTCGTGGAAGAGATTTAAAAACCCACCTGTTTTTATATTCCTTTCTCCCTATTCAAAATGTTGAAATGACCAGTAGTACTTTGTTTAAAATTTTTGAAAGAGATTGTTTTCTACCCCGCCCTACTTCTCAACTTACAGTTTATTGTTGTAATTCTTCCTAGGATATATAGTATTTCTTTAATTTATTCACATATGGAAGAATTCTAACTGAATAGTTGAGATAATTATTGAACTAATTTTATTTATCAAATGTATAAAACTGTCCACAGAACAAGAATTTAGGAAAGAAATCTCAATATTCATATTATTCATAGAAATTTATTCCTGCAACTTGTGTAAATACATACCCTCTTAATTATACATTATACATTTTTTAATTTCATCAGAAAGTATTTTATATAAAGACAGTAATTATGATATACAGATTCCCAAATATTTGACAGAATTCACATTAAGCTATGTTCTTTCTGCCCTCTAAGCTGTTAATATATTAACTAGTTTAATGGAATCAATGATAAGACTATTTTGGGCAGGCGAGACAGATTTGACAACTACCCTAGTCAAGCGCTATTGATGTAAAACTAATATTCAACACATTATATTGGAAAAAAAACAATTTGAAAGAAACTGAAAAAGACAGGTTGCTGTTAATATTCAACAGTACTAAAATTTATCAATAGGCAATGCAGGAAGGAGAAAAGAGGTTGAAATAGTAGTATCTTAACATCCTAGATTGAAAACTTTACAGTGATGATGGCTATAGCTATGAATTAAAAGGTCTTAATTCATTAAGAGGTCTCTAATTCTAGGCTGATAATATTATGATACAAATCCAGTTTTGCATACAGACATCCACATTTTTTAATTAATAGGATTAGTTATGGACACCTCTAGCAGATATTATGTTATGTGTTTGGTCACTGCCTGTCCCCATCCGCCATTACATATGCCTCCTAATTGAGGGAAAGATATCAGAGACCTGTGGTATCAGTTATAACCTTTATACATACTTGTTCCATGTAATGAAAGTTGCACGTTGTGTTGAAAGTCCAAGAGCAGAGATTTGATTCATTTTAAGTCCTGCAACTAAAAGATATATTTATTTATTTCAAAAGATTTGTATGGTTATCCATTCGGGTGGGTCATAGGAATAAAACTACAAACCCCACTAAAAAACTATACTTGCATCAACCAATTGTCTCCAAGCTCCACCACTCTATCCCAGTGTCTAGATAAAGAGACAGGTTTTGATGCCCTTAATTTAAACAAGAATAGCTGAATAATTATGGTGGTGTTGATTGAGTTTAATAATTAATCCACATGCATAAATGTTTCAATAAATATAAGTTTTTTCATTAAAATAAACTTAACTAATAATCACAATTGTTTAATTCAGTTTCTAAAAGGTGATGTGAATGTAAAATAGGCTTTCCAAAGAAAAGTAGCTCCCATATGTTGTGAGCTCTTTTGTGAAGGCCTTAGCTTTAATCTAGGTATTGTGATAGAATGTGCACCTAGAAAATTAGTGGGTAGGAGTTTTGCCACTACAGACCTTTCCAAGGATGAGGCAGTAATTTCTACTGGGTTAGAAGGTTATAGCTTTAGTTTCACAAGATTCTGTCCATTAGATGAAAGCAAATAAAGGACTGAATTTGATTTTACTGTGTCATTTTTGAGCTTGAACCTAACCTTGAATGTGTCTTATCTTTGAGCTTGAATCTAACCTTGAATATTTGAGCTTGAACCTGAGCTTGAACAAGTCTCATCTTTGAGCTTGAACCTGAACCGCAACATATAATAAATTTAATATGCAGTATTAAGTTTTGAAAGAGGAAATTAATATGGTTGCATGATTACCTTGAACTGCTTCTTTAATCACATCAATGAACTGGGTCCACAGACTTTCAGGGTCTAATTCAACCCAACCGGGCTGAGGATGAAGAGCCTCTACCTATTAAGGGAAACACAAGTTTACCAAGATCATAGATGTTAATGATTTTGATGAAGATTACAAAAAAGTATCTTCCCATATTAAAAGAATTAAAGTTGTTCATCTTATTTCTCACATACTTATAACTCACATTCTCTTTTTAAAAAATAGGCAAAGGTAATTACAGAACAGCCATTAGAAATCAATATACAGTTGCAAGAAAAAGTATGTGAACCCCTTGGGATTACGTGGAGTTTTGCATGAATTGGTCATAAAATGTGCTCTGAACTTCATCTAAGTCACAACAATAGAAAAACACAGTCTGCTTAAAATGATACTACACAAACATTAGATGTTGCCATGGTTTAATGGAACATAACATGTAAACATTCACAGTGCAGGGAGGAAAAAGTATGTGAACCTTTGGACTTAATAACTGGTTGACCCTCCTTTGGCAGCAGTTTCCTGTAGCTTCCTGTAGAAGGCGACTGAGGGGCGGTGGGTAGGCGGAGCGATGTGGACGGGGCAGCCTGGTGGTCCCACGCGGGCCGGATTAATGGCTTCAGTGGGCTGTATCTGGCCCGCGGGCTGTAGTTTCTACGTAGAAGCTACTTAACAGCTGCATGATTCACTTAATAACTGCAATGATTTGCTTAATGTGGCAAAGGTTGTACGGTGAGTCAAAACTCACTTAACCCTAACCCTTGCTTAGCAATGAAACTTTTCGACTCAATTATAGTCAAAGACTATCTGCGTTAGCTTTCTGTGGTAAGCACATCTTGTGCATGGTATATTATGTATTTGAACGCACCAAGAATGAGAAAGTTTGAGAAAAAGCTGAACTATTATTACAGATAGTCATTGACATATGACCACAACTGAGCTCAGCATTTGTTGCTAAGTGAAACATTTGTTAAGTGAATTTTGGCCCATTTTACGACCATTCTTGCCACAGTTAAGTGAATGACTACAGCTGTTAAATTAGTAGTACTGATGTTAAGGGAATATAGCTTCTCCATTGCCTTTGCTTGTCAGATAGTTACCAAAGGGGATCATATGATACCGTGACATTGCAACCATCATGAGTCAGTTGCCAAGTATCTGAATTTGATCATTGACAATGGGGATACTGCAATGGTCCCCTGATAATAAGCCCAATCGGGCTTTTAAGCGCATGTGCTAAAATAAGACACCCCCCCGAACATAAGCCCTCCCCAAAAATAAGCCCTCCCCAAAAATATTTAATTGCATGCATAGCCGGTCCCTGCCATTTCCTCTGGTTAGGGTTAGAAAGACAGAGCTGGAAATCAGGTAAGATGGCACACTCCATGCGCCCCAAAAGAATAAGACCTCCCCAAAAATAAGGCCAAGCGCTTATTTCGGGGTTCAAAAAAATATAACAAATATAACAAAATCTATTTATTAAATTTCTATGTGGCCCATCTCACTAATACAGCACCTCTAGGCAGCTTACAATATAATAAAAAGTTAAATGGTCCTAAAACAATTAAAATAAAACAGTTAAAAGTTAAGAACCAAGATGATAGGCAGCCTGAGAATCTTCTCTAGCCTATCAGTCAAATTTAGCAAGTCCCTATTGACCAAGTTTTTGAGCTCTTCCAGAAGGCCAGGAGTATGGGGGTGGATCTCATCTGTGATGAGAGAATATTCCAAAGGGTGGGGGCCACAGCAGAAGATGTTCATTTCAATCTGCTTAAACACGATAGACAGTCGGGAAGATCTCTTTGAAAGAAATATGCAATAACTATTACTGTACTTAAGCAAAATAACTGAGTAGTAGGTACGAAGTAAAAACATTTTTAAGCCCAATTTTGAAGTGGCTCAGATAGATTCCTATCTGATTCACAGAGTATATGGAAGGAAAAGAGAAATGGAACAATCAGAATTGCAAGGTTCTTTTATTTTAGCCAATCTTAATAAAAATAGCTTGTCTTCTTTTGGCTTCATTTCCTGGTCTGAGCTATCCAGTGGGGCTGACAAAGACTTTTAGTATATTTATTGGGGCATATATGTCATTCCAATTCAAACAGGATATCCATTAGCTTAAGTGATAGACAAATCTCACCTACACAAAGACAAATTGTTCTCACTGAATAACTCTTAGTATTAGAAATTTTTCCCTAGTGCCAAAATATACTTCCTTGTAATTAAAACATATTTTCTTGACTTGTTTTCTGGATCAGTTCTGCCCCACTTCCCATATAAGAGCCTTTCGGATATTGGAAGACAACTATTATTACTACCTATAGTCTTCACTAGGCTAAACATACTTACAAAGTTTTTCTTTCTAGGCTGCTTATAACCATGGTTTGGTTTTACAGGTGGTCCTCAGGTTACAACCACTCATTTAGCAACTGTTTGAAATTTGTGACACCACTAAATGAGAAGGATGACCAGTCCCCCGAGTTTCAGCCTCCCCTCAGTCACATGATGTTGATCTGGGTGTTTGGCTTGCAATTACAATGCCATGTGATCAGTTTCCGATATTCCCTATTGGTTTCCCGAAAGCAAAGTCAATAAAGAAACAGACAGGAAGCCAGAAGTTGGTATTGCATAAAGTCCTCATTTAACAATGGCAACCAGGACTACCGTTAAGTGACGTAGTCACACGATCTTGCTAGTCATAAAGTGCGATATCGTGTGACTGTGTCACTTAGTGGTCCCAAATGCCATTAATAAACTAAGGACTTTATTTATATCCCACTACAAGCTACAATCTTTTTTTTTTTTTTAATTTGATTTATATGCTGCCCTTCTCTGGAGACTCAGGGCGGCTTACAATGCGTTAAGCAATAGCCTTCATTCTTTTGTGTATTTTATACAAAGTCAGCTTATTGCCCCCACAAACTGGGTCCTCATTTCACCTACCTTAAAAAGGATGGAAGGCTGAGTCAACCTTGAGCCTTGGAGAGATTCGAACCAGCAGAAATTGCAGGCAGGTGTGTTAATAACAGGGTGCACTAAACCACTGTACTATCAAGGCTCTTGATAGTACTATCTTAAGGGACTCTTGGCAGTTTATGGAAAGTAAAACAAACAAAATAACCCTGTTGGTTAACTCTGGTCAGTTTATCAATGGCATTTTTAAATTGCAGCCTTAATAACTGGAAACAATGAGTTAATGCAGTCAGGTACTAAATAGAGAGGAAGAATGACTTTTTAACATTGCATATCTGTTGAAGTAGCCTAGAAACTGCATTTGTTTTTTTTTTTACTATTGCATCACATTCCTGACTCATATTCAGTTTGTGATTTAGCGCAATATCCAGATTATTTTTGCATTTAGCACTGCCCAACATGATCCCCTCCCCCATTCTATCTTTTCTTAGTCAATCTAAGAAAAACCCATTTTGTTCTGCATTTCTTTCTGTAAATTTATCTTCCTGGTTTCTGCCTATTGTTTCAGCTTATAAAATCTTCCAGAATCTTCATACTTTGCACTATTACCCTTCATCTTTATGCAAATTTCACTGCCATATTTTTAGTAGGTTATCCAATCCATTTAAAAATATGTTGAATAGCACAAGGAAAATAACTAGAATTCAGCCGTGTGGTATGCCACGCAAACACTTCCTTCCAGCTTGATATGGGTTCCCCCCCCCCAATAAACTTTATGTCTTTTTCAATAAGCTTTATATCCAGACACTGGTAGCATCATGGTCAAGACTGCATTTTGCTACTCTTTCTATTCGCATTTCATGGGAGATCTGTGCACTATCACTGTACTTTCAAACATTTATTTGTATTCCACTTGGTTATTTTTACAAGCAACTCAAGGTGATGAATGCTTTTAATACTCCTTCCTCTTATTTTCCCCATAACCACCACCCTGTGAGCCGAGTTGTGCCTGGCCCGAGGTCACCCAGCTGGTTTTTATGGTTAAGGCAAGACTTGAATTGGAAATGTTATTGCTTTCAAAAGTACTAACACCTACATTTTTATATTATTTATCTTCAACTTTGAAAAATGTTCAAAGGTAACATGGATAGTATCTATGGTGTGATTATTAAGCGCAGGTTAAATACTGAAATTTTAAAACAGTATTTAAGCATTACATAGAGTAGGATATCTGTAAATGCTGCAATAAGAGGTCAGCATATCATGCAGTCCATGCGTTAATCATGGACTTTTGTTATTCACATTCCTGCTGCATAAACAGTTCAGAATCAGTGCCACATAGGAAACCAAAGCAAAATCCAATTTCTATATAACCATTACAGGTCAATGTGCAACTTATTTTTATTACTTATACTACTAAACAAGAACAAAAAGACAAGCAAGTTGTATATCTATATTTTAATGATGACAGAAGTTGCAATGTACATTACAGAAAAACTACAAAGCTCAATGTGATCACTAAATCAGAGGCTAGCGCAAAAACAAAACAAAACCCCCAGTTCTTTCTTCATTCATAAAACAGTGGAAACAAACATACTGCCCAGAAATAGTAAAAGACTAAGAAGAAACCAGCTTGGATTACAGGAGGCAACTGTTTATAAAATATACACCAAGGAAAAACTTAATAATTGTATATAATTTATGGAAAGGCAGTAACTCTCTCCCTACAATTTAGTAATACCAGTCTCTGAGTTTGTTTTTAAATAAACTATGAAGTTGGCACAACCATGATTTACTGAATCAATTATATTGAGCCGAATTATTTACTGAACACACGAGCTGAGCCCACACATTTTGGATTAACATATGTATGGATGGTTCATGATTCAGTGTCTTGTGTGCTCACAATTTTTGGATTAGGACCGCGTTGTACTGAGTTGCAATCTTAGGGAATAGCATAAAACAATCCCCAAAGAACTCGGTGAGTAAAACGGAGTTAAAGGAACCTCATTATGTCGGGCCTTCTTCCCCGAGGCCCGCACAATTCTCACCTGTTTGCTACTGAATCCTTTGAGGACCGCCGCCTTGTCGTACACATGGCACCGTATCACCGTGCTGCCCACGTCTATCCCCAAGATATACTTCACCTCCGGGGCAAGAGCGCAGGCCGTGGCACCGCTGGCGGTGGAGGCATCGTTGGCCGCTGCTGCGCCACTATCGATCAGTTTCATCCGCGCTGCGCCTCTTCAAAGCCCAGGCAAGCAACTTTCCGCAGAATCTAACGCAAGTCTTCCCGCAATGGCTCCGGCGGAAAGTGTGTCAACAGACTCTTTGGGGGGCCGGCATAGAGCCGCCCTTACTTCAGGGGCGGGTTTTATGAGGCGACAAAAAGGGGGCGGAGGCTGTTCGCAGAAAAGCTGGTAGGGAAACGAAAGAATCGCGCGGGGAAGCCGGAGCCAACCAGGGGAAGGAAATAGGACGAGGGAACTGGGCAGAGTCGCCGCTGCCTTTCTCGGATTTGATTTCCCAGGCGGCTCCCGTGAATCCTTTATTCTAATGTAACTACAGAGACGTGTAGGAAGTTAGCACCCAGCCCTTTCCTAGAAGAATGAAATATTGCAACTTTTGCTTCTTCCCGTAGGCAGGGTGTCTCGGGGAAATATTTAACTGAGCGGGGCGAGGACAAGAGCAGAAGGCGGCGAGCAATTTTCCACGAAGTTGCCTTGTGTAGGCAATCATAGGTTCTCCAGAGGCCGCCTGAGAGTTTAAAACACAAAAACTTGTTTTGGTTTTCTAGTATAATTTGCATTCTAGGAATTGAAGCCCAAAACCAGGTGGTTTCTTTTTGTTTCTAGGATGATGATGCAACAAATAAGTTATTACCATTAAAAGGTAGGTGCTGCGATTTTAATCTTTCCCTGGGCACTATTGTGTCAATATTTAGTCGTTAGTCGGTTTTTCCACCCTCTCAAATTACTTTGGAGTCATTAAAAACAACACTGCCTCTACTCGCAGATCAGCAGTGTAAAAGGACCCAGGAGGAGGCGGGAACGGAAAACCAACCACCTCTCAGGGTTCCCTTATTTCCCTGGGCACTATTGGGGAGAGAATTTGCCAGAAATGAAAAGATAAAAGATTATATCCACTTTTCTCACTGGAGGTGATTCTGGGAGTAGGACAGGAAGGAGAGGAGGAGGGTGGTCTCCTCTCTTCAGCTGTTTTTTCCTTAGGTGTCAGGACAACGATGGGTGGGGAGATGGCGCATGACTCCTTTGGATACGGTTCTCCAATCTCAGTAGTGAGAATGGAGAAATGCCTCCATTCTCATTTCTTACCCTCCCCCTTTCCACTTGTTTCAAGTGAGGACAAGCTCTGAGGATGAACAGGGGTAGGAAGTTCCCTCAGGACTTCCTTAAGGTGGCAGAATTTTCTGCAGGTTCTAACCTTAGATAACAAGACTTGAGGATGAAGGGCGGCTCCAAAATAACTAAAATTCTACCCCAAGAAAGAAGCTGAGTTTGCACAAAGTCACGGAAAAGGTTTTACTAGTTTGTGCATTGGTGATGGGCAGGTTATATACAGTAATCTTCGCATCAACTCTCAGGCAAATAGGGTTGTTCTTTTCCAATACTAGAAAAGGAGAAAGAAACGAACAACAAACTTCTCTCAGAAAATTTATCAAGAGAAATAAAGGCTGTGATGGACTGAAAGGGAAAAATTGGTTAAATTGAAGATAATTTAGGGAAGTGGGTGGTGGGTGTATGGTTGAACCAAATGAATTCTAGACAGCTGTTGGTTTCCTGAAGACTTTCTTCCAGAGGAACTGGAATGAGACTGTTGATGTAATCCCTTCCAGACCATGAACAGACCAGTTCTGTTTATGGCAAGGGATTTGTCTTTGTTACTGATGGCCTTGGGGAGAAATAACTGACTCTTGCCAGCCTAAGGGACAATGCCAGCCAGTGTAATTGTTCAGTCATCTCCAAATTGGGAGAGGAAGATAAGAAAAGGCTTACTGGCACAAGTAGAAATAAATCACTACTGAATTTTTTTGTATTATTGAGGCAGAGATGAAAGATGGGGGGGGGAGAGAAATTATGCTTAGTTAAAGTGTTTTAATGAAATACTGCATAAATTGCTTTACATGCCTGGAAATAAAAAACATGCTTATCACTATTAATAAATGGTGAAGTCACAAGTTCTGTTGTATGTTGTATTATTTCTGAGAATCTATAATAAACTATATTTACAGACCATTCAAAAGAGATAACCAAAAAGCTAAGAAGAAAACAAAAAGACCAGAACATATCCTTTCCAGCAACCAAGACCCAGCTAAGCAGAAAAACAAGCAAAAAGTAATACCCTAATCAACTACTAAGGAGACAACCATACCCCACAGGGCAGGGCAATCTATACTATACAGAGGGAACAAACCCAACATTCACTAGTAGTGATGATATTAACTAATTGGGTAGACATGTCTGTAAACAAATGACCACACTGAGAGCAACAAGGACTCTATAATACTTTCTAGTTCTTCTTTCAAAATGTTTTCTTTCGAAGCAGTAAGAAAATGATTCTTTTTTCTCATGCTGTTTTAATACTATAGCTTTTATATTATTAATCTGATTGCATGTGACTACTCGACAAACAGGGTAATGAGAGGCCACAGGAATGTTCCATCATGTTCACAAGATTTGATGAATGACTATGAGGGCAGCGCCATTAATCCTTTTATTAAGAAACATTAAAGAAGCATGTAGAATAACATGTCTTGGCCATACTTGACCAACTAATTGAATTACTTTTTAAATTACTCCCTCCACCCAAGCTTTAGTTGGCAAGTGACTTAAAATGCAAAACACAAGGTGAAAATAATTTTAAGGACACACATTTGCAGGTCATGCATGTTTAACTTGTGTTTAATTTCCTTCTAATGCTACCTATTTAAAGTTAACAAAGGGTTTACAGATTAGTAGCATTTTCTCTCTCTCTTAGACTGGCAGCAGACTTTTTTCCAAGTAGTAAAACTTCCCTTTTTAATCCCTGGAGATCATATGTGCAGAGTAGATTATATCTACTCCTGCCTCCCATCCATCCATTCATCCCCCTCGGCTGCAAACTCCCGCCCTGCTCCTGCCTCTCCGCCGGATGACCCATGACAGCCCCAGATGCCCAAAGCCTGTGCCCACCCAGCTCCCTTTTCCATAACACCCAGCTCTATTGAGCAGGGTGGCATGTAGGGTAGGGGATAAGCACTCCTCTTGCCATCTCTTCTCCCCCACTTGCCAGGGGCAGGGGAGATGTGAGACATACATCTTACCAGCCTTGCAGCTCTGTTGCGTGTCTCACCGTTGTCTGCAGGCAAACATGTAGGGTAAAAAAAAACTTCTCGCGAGTTCAATCAAACTTCTCAAACTCACAAGATTTTTTTTTACCCCACAATGTGTTTGCCTGCAGACAACGGCGAGACACGCAATGGAGCTGCAAGGCAGATAAGACACATCTCACATCTCCCCAGCCCCACCCCTCCTCACCTGCCACTCCCAAATTGCATCCAATTTGAGCAGGGGCAGGAAGCCCTGCCATGCCCGGCGAGAGGGGGAAGAGTGTGCCTTGTCTCACTTCTCCCCCACCCTGCTACCCCAATCAATAGGGCCGGGTGGGCACGGGCTTTGGGTGTCTGGGGCTGTTGGGGGTCACCCGGTGGAGAGACAGGAGTGGGGCAGGAGTTTGTAAGCGATCACTTGCCTTCTCTCCCAAAAGCGCTCCTCAGGCGCAGCGACTTCTGCAGCAGGAGACTCGTGCCTTCCAAAGGGTTCTGTAGCAGCAGCTATCCATAATTTTTTAACCCTTATTTTGTCCTGACCCACGTGGCCCAGTACAGTCGGAACAAAATAAGGGTAAAAGAATTGTGGATAGCTGCTGCTACAGTACCCTTCGGAAGGCCGGTGCAAGGCACATGGGGCGCATCACTTGGGCTCCTGCTGCAAAAGTGGCCGCAATCAATGGCAAAAGCTTGCTGGAGGTGCTGGCCAGAGGGGCACCCATGAGGCAGCTGTTCCGTGGACGGAATTGCTTGCTGTGACTGTCACCATTAGGTAAGGAGGGTGTGAGGCGTGTGGGGTGTGTTGCTTGGCCTCTGGCTTCTTTTGCAGCCGCAATTGGCTGCAAAAGTGGTTGCGCTTGCTGGCGGCCAGAGTGGCATCTGCGAATCAGCCGCTTTGTGAATGGCGGCCAGAGCAGCTCAGCTGATCTGATTAAGGGGCCGAGAAGCCCTGAGGTGACCGGGGAAAAGAAGGGCTGCCTCCTGTACTGGCCATGCCCACCCCTTCACTAGGTCTTATTTGGGGGAGAGGGTGTATATTTACGGCCACCCCAAAAATCAGGGTTGGCCTTATTTTCGGGGAAATACAGTATAGTTGACATATTGCATTATTTTAATGTGCTGTATCTATTGTATATTTCCTGTAAGCCACTATGTTATTCAAACAGCATAGAAGCATTGGTAATAGTCTAAACCAATTTAGGTTTACTAGTCTACTTTTTTAATTAAAATTGTATTTGTAAAAGCTAGAATTGTCTATGCCCATCTTAATTGCTCTTACCTCCAGTCCTTCTTCTTTTCTTGTTCCTAGAGTCCTCTTAGATGACTTAAAAACCACTTAGGTAAAATCATTTATAGCCCTTTCTTCCCTCTCCAGTAAGAAGCTTTCCTAACAGAACCAAACAACCTGTACTATCCTTATTAGGAGTATTTGTATTTCTGCATGGAAGCCTAAATGTGATCAATAGGAAGACTCTATGCTTACATGCAGGCTTCTTTGTCAGAGAAAGATTTTTCAGGATTTTCTATGGTAGCTTGTTACCCGTCCTTTTTAACCATGGTGGAGAAATATATTAAGAATTTGGAAGAGGGACTTTCTAGAAGGAAAGATAATAGCAAGGGTAACAAGGATTTTTTTTTCTGAAATGGGGAATAGCTCTGCCAGTCTCCCCTCCTTTACCTTACTTTTCCCTTTTGTGCCAACTGCTGAAGGACTTAGAGACGTAATAAAGCTTTACCAATGCCTTCCTGGAACAAGAGCTTCTGAAATATAAGTCACTTGGAGAAAATGAATGTGGACTCTTTATTCCCCAGACACCATCATAGGTTTTTGTAGGTATGATTAATATTTGGACTTAAAACAGAAATTGAATATTCCCCATATTTTAAACAGTTGCTATAGGAGCTAGAGCTTTGAGCTGTTTGTTAAAGGTGAGTTAATTGGCTGAAAGATTAGTCCTTCTATCCAGACCAAATGATGAATGTTTTCACGCTTAGCAGGAAGCTAAGCTTAATTGCTTTTTAATGTTAGTTTTAAATTGTTGATGCATTATACTATTTGTAGATGATTCAACAGATTGTTAGTAGATGGGTAACTACAGATATCTACAACTTGTAAATCAAAAGTATCTAACTGAAAAAATATTTTAATGTTTTATGGCACAACTAATTTAACAAAAAAGCAGCTTTTAGACTTTCATAGTTTGGTTTTATATAGCCATAGACTAAACAGAATAGGAAAGTACCAGACCATTTTACCTGTCTCCTGACAAATCTGTATGCAGGTCAAGAGCAATAGTTAGAATCAGATATGGAACAAACTATTGGTTCAAAATAGGTTAAGGAATACGACAAGGGTGTATATTGTCACCTTGCTTATTTAATTTATATGCAGAGTACATCATGTGAAATGCTGGGCTTTATGAATCACAAACTAGAATTATAATTGCTGGGAGAAATCTCAACCACCTCAGATATGCAGACAATACCATGTGAATGGCAGAAAGTGAAGAGGAACTAAATAACTTTTTGATAGAGGAGAGTGCAAAAGTTGGTTTGAAACTCAACATTAAAAAACTAAGATCATGGCATCTGGTCCCACCTCTTCCTGGCAAATAGAAAGGAAAGAAATGGAAGCAGTGACCTATTTTATTTTATTGGGTTCCAACTTCACTGCAAACAGTAACTGCAGCCATGAAATCAAAAGATGCTTGCTCCTTGGGAGGAAACATATGGCAAACCTAAGCAGCATATTAAAAAGCAGAGACATTAACCTGCCAACTAAGGTCTGTTGTGGGAATGCGGTGGCCATAGTACATGTATAGACCAGTTTAACTGGTTGGACACGTGTATGGAGCTTAGCACCGAAATAATCTGACTATGAAAAGCGGGTTCATATGGATACTCTCTGAAGGGCCCTATTCGTTCTCTCTTTGTTAATAACATAGGCTGTGCCTGCATAAGCAGAGACATCTCCTTGTAGAACGGGGCCTCTGTTGGCAGGTGATGGGATGCTGGGAACAAAGCCAAATATGATAACACAGCCAGAGTTAAGTTTTGTTTTGCACCTTAAGTATCGCTTTCCTAGAATTCACGTGATTTACTGTAATAGGTAGAATGTGAAACCTATAAGGAGAATATATGGATGCTTTTCTATTTCTTGTATGTAATATGAGATGTGTAGCCATAATAACGCCTTCTGATGACGCTGTATTTGGATAACTAATAAAAGAGATGGCAGGCTTTTGTTCTCTGCTCTCTCATCACGAGAAACACCTGCGTTTGTGCTTTCTCTAATCTGGACTACTCATGAGAAGCCCGCCAGGATGAATGCAACAGTCTGTACAGTCAAAGCTATGGTTTTCCCAGTAGTAATGTATGGCTGTGAGAACTGGACCATAAGGAAGGCTGAACACCGAAGAATTGATGCTTTCGAACTGTGGTGCTAGAGAAGACTCTTGAGAGTCCCTTGGACTATAAATAGATCAAATCAGTCAATCCTAAAGGAAATCAACCCTGGCTGTTCTTTGGAAGATATTGAAGCTGATTGTTTTTTGGAAAATACTGAAGCTTAAATACTTTGGCCACCTAAGGAGAAGAGAGGACTCACTAGAAAATACCCTATGTCAGGGTTCCAAATAATGGTAAATGTTGGGAAAGTTTGAAGACAAAAGAAGGGGGCAGCAGAGGATGACAGGTTTAGTTAGTGTCATTGACACAATGAACATGAATTTGGGGAAACTCCAGGAGACTGTGGAGGACAGGGGAGCCTGGTGAGCTGTAGTCCGTGAGGTCATGAAGAGTCAGCCACGAGTTAGTGATTGAACATAAAAAAACAGAATTAAAGCGTTTTCCAAATTAGTAAATCAAATGAATAGAGAGTTGTTTCTATGCAAAATCATTTAATACTAAGAATCTTTTATATCTTCTTTGTACCATCAAAAGCAAGGTGATGCACTGAACAACTAGAAATGCAATTGCAATACAAATTTGAATCAACTGGTATATCTACAATTTGGGTAGCAAATTATTCATATATAAATGTGAATACAGCTCATCAGATTTGACTCTTTTGGGGCTGATTCAAACTTAATGTATTTGAAATTAGGATTTAATATTAATTGTATTTTGATTAAGAATGTCATTTAAATTATAGATACTTTTATTCTTCTTTATTCCATATTTACCCTGAATTCAGAACTGGATTATAACTGCCTATATTAATTTTTATAGTTCAATTTTGATGATCCTAATGTCAACATATGTAAAAAAATACTTAAATTAATACATGTTATCATTTGGCTACCAAAACCTCTACCCAAATCATTACATTATTACATTTTAATACAAGTAGACAAAGCCAAGTCTTATATAAAATTATTGTATTAAATTTCTCCATGGTATTTCAACCATACATGTTAATCCTTCATTGTACATTGTAAATTTGCATTTTAAAATACCTTTGCACAATATTTTATATATGATAGAATTCTGACATACACGCACTATACACAAAAATACACTTGATATTCATGCCGATTTATGATATCTCACTTGTTACGTAGACAAAGCATTTTCTTGAAAGGAAATTATAAAATCTGCACATTTTCCTTTTGAGATTTTAATAAAATACTGTTTTGTACAAGATTTGTGAAAAAATCCAGCATTTATAAAATACACTCTGAGAGGCCTTAAGCTAATTATTTATGTCTTACAACATAAAAAAAAACCCAGGGTACCTTATATGGAAACTAATACTGATTTGGCTGATTCATAAGAAAAATAAAAATGGAACAGATGTAATGTACAGATATGAATGGAATCATTGAAAGTAAGTGGCAATTTGGATTAAAAAATAAATAAAAATCTAATAGGAAAAAATGCATATTTTTGCTGGTTCTAAGTCAACTTTTTCTTTAGTGGCTAACACAGAGTTTACAGATTTTGACACAGAAAAAAAACATTCCAGGGCCTAGAGTATGGATGTTTATATTCCTAACCATGTAAACAAAAAGCAATCCAGCCTTTAGTCACACTGGCAAATAAAAGTGGTTGTCACCCATGGAAATCTGTAACCAGACCATACCTATTACCAAAACCCAAATTAACAGACAGCCTAATTTACTTAAACTCAGAAAAATAATAGGCTGATTCCTAAACTACTGTGGATTTAAAACCAAATGCCAGCATTAAGAAAGTATTCTCTGTTAAACATAATTCAAGGCAAAGTATAAGTAAAGTACTGTTTGGTGGTGAGTATGGCCACTTCCCATGCTGTGATGTAACAATGTACTAGTTTTGCATGAAATTGTTAAATTTCATGTTAAAAGGAGTTTGTCTTGGATCAACATGGACTCGGCTTGGATGCAAGTATGTGGAGATAATATATTGACAGCATTATTTGGATATTTTCCTATAGTGAAATTACTCTAGCATGAGAAATGTGTTATTTGAAAGTAATCATATCATTCATATAATGCTACTGCTGCTTCCAGTAAAAAACAACAACATTCTGAATGTTTCAAAAGTTAGTAATAAAACAGTATCCTGCTGATTCGTGTTTTATTTCTCCCAAAAGACACTGAAGGCGAACAATGAAACAAAAATAAAAAGACTTGTGGGGTGTCCAAGAATGAGTTAAGACTGTCAATTATTTTTTAGGAAATCATATAAAATTTTTATCCTATAAAAAAACAACTGTTCCAAATTGTAAAGAGTTCATTTTCATAAATAAAGATAGGTTGTATGCCACATCTAAGTGTATGGGATTACTGAGCAATGTGCAGAGATAATTTTTGTGTTCAGGATAAAACCAGATCAATAAATTGTGTACCTTATTTGCTGTAACATGGTGCCATTTAGTTAAAGACATTTAGAGGTAGTCCTTGACCACCATTCATGACTGTTCAAAGATATGATGGCGCTAAATAAAGAGACTTACAACCCATGCCTGAATTACAGCTGTTGCAGCACCCCTATGGTTGCCTGATCAAATTTTGAGTGCTTGGCAGCCTGCCTACATTTATGACCCCAGGGGCACTTCAATTCCTCCCCACCTATGCCCCCATCTGTGCCTTTTTGGAACCCTGACACCCTGTAATCCACTGCCTCGGTTAACTTTCACTGTCTTCATCCTCCCAGTGCTGATGAGGTATGCCCAGCCTGGTTGGTAGACTTGGCTTCAGCTGTGGAAAAATAAAACCCGAAGCAGACCTTTTGTAACCAGCTTCTGAGTGGGGGTAAGCTTTCTGTTACTAAAAGTGGGGAGGAAACCCTCAAAGCAACCGCTTGTAAAGAGCTTCTGGAAGGGATTAGCTTACTGTTCCAATCCTCCCCTCCTTGAGACTGCTTTTAGTTTTTTTTATTTTGGGAACATAAAGCTCAGCTTTGCTGAGAAACTTTTTGCAAAGGAACTGCCTTGAACTCCTCCCCTCCCCCCCCAGCAGAAGTGCTGCCCAGCCTAAAAGCCAGATTAGGCATAGCTCATTGGCAGTGGAAGCAAGGAAATGGTGATGAGGGGGGGTGTTTGTAGAGCTCAGGGTGGCAGGGATCTCCTAGTGCAGGGTGGTAAGGTTAACTAGGACTAGGCTGAGCTTCCCATGCCGTGTCACACAGCCTCACAGTCATGCTGTTCTGGGGGTTGCTTGCTGTTCCACACGGCAGAATGCAGGGCGGTCAAAGGGCAGGGATTGGGTGTGAGATAGATGGGTGGGGGGAACTGGAGGCAGTCCCTTACATTATTGAGACTTTGGCTGGGAGGGACAAAGAATGAGGACTGCTGGGATTGCAGTCATTAAGCAATGTAGTCAATAACATCTTACTTTATGACTACATCACTTAGTGACAGAAATTCTGGTCCTAATTGTCTTAAATTGCTTTGGTATAATTCCTAGATATAATTTTATGTAAAGTTGGCAGTGCCACAATAGTTAAAATCTATTCACACCGTATCAGATTATAAGAATCTGAAATATAGAAATAAAATAATGGTTACATATAAATAGTTTGTAGAAGTTATGTAATCTTTAAAAAGGAGACAAATCATCAAGAATAATTCTTTCAGACTCACTTCCAGTTTTAAAAAAGCAGTTCTAGCACTATCAATATTATTGCTGCTGTCTTGCATTAATGTTTAAAAGCCATTTAAAAAAAAATTAGGCAAGATGGCTAGTGTAACTACCTTAATTCAAAAGTTTCTGGATTTTATCAATTAAATAACGTTCTTTAATGAGCATAATTAGTTTTAAAAATAATGCGACTGGAAGAAAATATTAATTAAAAGCATAATTTGGATTTGAATTAAAATTTAAAATTGAATTTATTCGTATAATACAATAGAAAGGTAAGTATTCTGTGTACCATACTTATTCTGAAGATTTTGATGCACCAAAATTAACAGCCAATTTTCTGGATTTTCGTTTGGTAGAAACATTTGGTGTTGACTTTTTACGAGGTACCCTTGAATTTGGAGATGCCATTTTTTCTTGAAAAGATGCTGCAGATTGAACAGTGTGAGAAGGTCTTAAAGGATCTGAGGAAGTATCTGGTGAATTCAGTTTTGTGGTGTCAGATATTGATTGATTGTTCTTTAACTGTGCATCCTGAAGAGAAGCTTGGAACTCCTTAGACTCAAAATTTATTTTGTTTGCAGCTGTTTTTTTAGTTACCTAAAAACAAAACAATAAACTGAATTACTTTTCTAAAATTAGATAATGTACTTATATATACATTCTATCTGCTGTCAAACTTACCTGCAAAGGTATAAATTGGTTATGTGTGCCAACTGGTATAGTTGCAGGATATGCAGTTCCAGGATATGAACCTGTATAATAAGATTTGCTGTGAACTGGCATTGGTGCTCCCCACTGCACTGAACCAAAGGCAGGAAATGATGAAGGAAATATATTAGCTGTGGAAAGAATTGAATATAGATATATTAAATAAAAACTGTTTTTTTATTTAAACTGTTTTAGTGGGTCGGTTTTCAATAATACCCACTAAATAAATTTGGTAACTGCAAGGTCTAAACTGATGTTACTGCAGCAGAGCCCCTATAGTCTCTTCTGTTACTCTATAAAATTAGAGAGCAAGAGGCACAATTCAAGGAACATAGTGAGTTTTTTAATATAGTAATCAATTGATTACTTTTTATTATACAATTTGTCTCCCTACAATTAACTTTTTTCAAGCAATACACCTATTTCATCAATATTTTCACTTGTTCTTATTAAAAAGAGTGCAAAATAACTGTTTTTCTTTATCAAGGGCTCCATTCAATTAAGTATAACCAGTTAATGGCATGAGGAGAGCTACTACTGCTTTTCTCCTTTTCTCCCGTCTTAAATAAAAGGTATAAATAAATTCTTGCCAGAGCACTTGCAAAAGACTAGACTATGTGATACTTGAATAATTTGGAGAGCAAGTGTCTAGAGAAGGAAATAGATTCTATATTTAACTTTTTTGTATGGAAAAGATTTCACATCCTGAACATTTCTGAAGAAATAAAAGATAACATTTAGCAAATTTACCAGTCTGCTGTTGACTGAAAACCGGAGGGATAGCTCTAGGTGCCATAAGATTTCCCAGTGGCTGATAATTTGGAAATATTGGTGGGGGTGGCAATGGTTGCTGCGGTGGCAGGGGAAAATTCATCCCAATAGAGCTCTGTATGAAAAAGATAATGTTTTCAGCATTAGAAAATAGAAGCATTATATGTTAAAAATCCAATGCAACGCAATAGTTTTAGAACATGGTCTCACCAACTGTTGTAAAGCAAAAAATGCTGCTTTCTCCTTGGCCTCATTTTGAGAATGGCATTGAGGTCCATGCACTAATAAGCCATTGGATAACTTCACTTGACAAACTGTCATTGTCTATGGAATAGAAGCAGATAATGTGAATAAATACCTTTTTTTTGCAAACAAAAATAGTAAAGAGCTTATATTTTAGTCTTGCGATAGGCTCCTAAATTCTCCTAAATAAAAGCAGGATGCAATATACCATTAGATCTAGCAAAGAAGGCATGTACCATCTGCTAGGGACTTACATTTTAGTGGATCCCAGGAGGCAAGCCTTTTCTGCTGTGATGCTGCCTTAGGGAACATTCTCCCTTACCCCATCCCACCCTCCAGTCATGTTAGTTCCATCCCTATTGTTATGTCACCAGGCCTTTGGGAGTGGCGGTGTGTGTGTGTGTGTCCAGAAATGAGATATGCTCCTATGGCTCCACTATTGTGATTATTATAGTCATTCTCTACATGCCTTAAGATTTCTATAGTTTTAATTTAATAATATTTTAATTTTAACAATGATTTTTATGTTTTTATGATTGTTTTTATATATTTGTTGTTTTATAACAGAATAACAGAGTTGGAAGGGACCTTGGAGGTCATCTAGTCCAACTCCCTACATGAGCAAAGCCTCCCTTCATTTGCATTCCCTCCTACATAATCTAAATTTTATCTTGTAAACCTTCTGAATTCACTGACAGTGAGTTCGGCAGCCATATATGTTTTCTTAAATAAATAAATAAATAAAATCTAAATTTGCTTTGGAGAAATTTCTAGCAAATTATTTAGGTTCCTGCTTGTGCCTCCAGAACTGTTTACCATTATATCCACTGCTATTTGTTCATTAATTACGATTTAGATTTTTCCTGATGGAAGAGAGTGAATAAAGGAATGTCTTTATTTATGCTTTTTTATACTATGCCATGCTTTTATTGTAAACTGACCAAAGTCACTTAAGTGAGGATTGGAGGGAGGGAGGGGATGTAGAAATGTGATGATAGATAGACAGACAGACATAGACAGACAGATCCACTCCCTCTATGATTAAGCACCACTGAAAACAATTTTGATATTAGAAGAAACTTTTTGCTGAGTATATATGAAGTTTACCAGATGCCTACACAATCCAAATGCAATGGCAAATCCTTGATTTATGCAAGTAGAAAGAGGATGTTAAAAAGCAGTATTTCCTTCAATTTTAAATATGTAATAATTAACTTACTCAGCCAATTTATTTAATTCCAAGGTTACCTGTGGGGTTCTAAGGAATGAGAAATCTGGTTGCAACATTCCAACAAGGGAACAGATACGAGAAAGTTCAGACACAGCAGTAGATACTGTATTTGGTGTTCCAAGAGGAGGATGGCTTCCTTTTCCCATGGCTTGAATGTTCTGTGACCCTCCAATATTAGATTTATTCATGAAGTCCACTATCAATGAAACATAATATAAAAATGAATATGTAACACCAATGTTTTGAATAAGTCAAAATATTTAGCTTTACTTGCTTCAATGTAACATATTCACAACTGATCTGTTACAAGCAGACACTCATCCTCCCTCTATTTTAGATGTCCCCTTCAAAAGGTACATAGATGGCTAGAAATGTATTTGAACAGACCAGCTTCTGCAGCAAGAGAATAACAGATCCTAGAGCAGTGATGGCTAACCCTTTTGCCATCGCGTGCCAGGAAGGGGGGTGGGGGGTGGGAGGTTCGTGAGACTCCTGGAGCGGCTCTAGAGGCTGGGGACAACAAAAAATGTCACTTCCTGTCCAACCAGGAATTGGGAAATGGGCCATTTCAGGCCTCTGAGAGGTGGGGGGGGGAGGGAGGCTGTTTTCGCCCTCCCCAGATGCATAGAGAGGATCTGGAGCCAGGTTTGAAAGAAAAATGGGCATTCCCGACCCCCCCAGGCCCTCCGGAGGCAGGAAACAGCCTGTTTTCCTACTTCTGGTGGTCCCAGAAGGCCCGAAAAGCAGCTGGCTGGTGTGTGCATGCGCGCCAGAGCTAAACTGGCATACCCACTGATATGACTACATGTGCCACCTGTGGCACGCATGCCATATATTCACCATCATGGTCCTAGAGTATCAAAAAGTCTGCACATAATAATGGTTCCATGTTCTTTTGAAGGTGTATTTCTTTACAAGCAAACCAGTAAAAACAAATTTCCCCATCCTCCCTACTCTTAATAGTATTTTTAATATGTTAAAGAGTTTGTTCTAGGTAAAGAAGAAAATTCTAATTTGAAGTGCTCATAAGTAATTATAATTATTAATTTTATAATGTGCTACAACTATTCAAATTACTAAAATAAACCAGACATACCTATCTTTTGGGGGTGTCTACATTGTGATGCAGGTTCAAAAGAGTCCTGTTTACAAGTGGAAGGTGAAATTTCATTAATCTTTCCTTCTGGAGTGGCAGAAGCATCTATCTTCAAAATTTCTTTGAGCATCTGTGTTCCTTTCTTTAAAAAATGAAGTTAAATAGCAATATATTATAAACATATATATGTGTATATATGTATGTATATAAATATAGAATAACTTGAAATTTTAGCATACATTCTGCATCTTCATTTAAAAAACAGAATTCCAAATGAAATTCCAATTTGACAAGTAACACAATCCAATATACAAACCATGGCAAACGACTGGGGAGATAAATGATCTTCATTTGTTGGCTCCTTGGAATCAGGTGATTTTTCCCTTTCCTTGAAAATTTTTAAAGATGCCAAAATATCTCCAAGTTCAGACCCATTCTAAGTAGATAAAGAAATAGTTAAAAGCATACAGTGTGTAAAAATAACGAGATTTAAATATTACGTAGAAGGTTCTTACTAAGTATGTTCAAACACTTAGAATGTGTTTTAAAAATAATATTTTACCAATTTTTCTGCCATGTTACCAACTTATACAACTTAGTATAGTTACTACCCACTCTGCTATTACAGATTTATAGTGAAAAAGAAGAGAATAAATGGCTTATTCTGGACTCTGAGAAAACTCAGCTAATTTGAAACAGGATTTTTCTTCAAATTAAAAACTAAACACATTTTGATTCTGAGATACCTGTTGTTTGTACTATTCAGTACAATTTTGTCATCTCCTTCAATAGAATAATGAAGAAAGATGCTGTACTTGGAAGGATGACAACAAATATGCATTTTCAACAAGGTTAAGTGTTTTTAGTAAACCATATTAGGGACAATTTAACAACAATCCATCATAGAACTTCTAATATGCTAATCTTATTCATTGTTTTAAACATGTGACCTAGTTTACTGTAGACACTATAAAAATCTCCCTTTTTACAACCCTGTAGTCCATTAATTAGGAGTAGAATTGGGACAACTGGATGGAGCTGACGGTTTATTAGCCTGATGCCCTTCCTGATGCCTATATGGAGTTCACAGCAGATATTGTTTCTGCCACTACGTGGATCGAGTCTCAAACTTCCAAATGTGTCAAAAGTAGAACCATTTTATACATATAAGGCACTGGTATCAAACTCGTGGCGTCACATTGCTGTCACGTGATGTACCGCAATGTTTTCCCCCTTTATGGAGCTGGGTTGGGCGTGGCCTACACATGACACATCCAGTCTGTGAGCCACTCGTTTGATACCCCTGATATAAAGCATCCTGAGTGTGTTAGTATAGAGATCATTCTTACTTTTACATTTTCGAAAACTAGGGTCCCTTCTGAGATGTTTTCTGTTCCCCCACTCCTCCTTCAGACTCAGATTTTGTTTATCAGACAATTGTCTAGGCCAGGGATGTCAAACTTGATTTCATTGAGGGCCGCATCAGGGTTGTGTTTGACCTGAGAGGGCTGGGAGTGGGGGTGGCCGGGAGTGGGGGTGATCGTGGTAGGCATGGCCAGCTCAACAACACTCATGTTGGGGGCACCTATGGTGGCCAAGTGCTAAGGCAGGACTTCCCTGAGACCCTCACTCACTCTCATTATAATCTCCTTCCTTCCTTCCTTCTTTTTCCTTCCTTGATTCTCCTTTCCTCTTCCTTCCCCCTTTCTTATTTTTCCTTCCTTGCTCTCTTCCCAAATTTCCTTATTTTTCTTTGTCTTTCCCTTTCTCCTTTCCTGTCCCTTCTTGCATGCTCAAATGCAAAAGGGAAACATTTCTCCTTTTGTTTTATATTTAGTTTGTTTTGATAACTCTCTGCCAGTGAAAACTGAGCTCGGGGCCCCCTCCATTTTCTCTGGCAGAGGGCTGGAGGCCATTGCGGCTGAAAACAGAGCACGGAGTGGTGGTGCGGGCGGGCCCCCAAGCTCTGTTTTTGCTGGCAGAGGCACCCTGGGTTGGTCCTTTGCTGTGGGCCAGAAGTAGTTTAATAAAAATGCAGTTAAAAACGCTATACAAGCCATCATTGAGTGTGTGTGTGTGTGTGTGTGTGTGTATACATATATATATATATATATATATATATAGTTCTTTTTTCGTATGTCTATATGTGTATTATTGTTTTACACAGAAGCAGTTACAGGTAAATCCTAGACAGGCAAGAAACGCATCACAAAACAATGGAGATGAATGCTAGAGAGGAATAAAGCTGCATACAAGGCAGACATGACATCTGTAACATCTTCCCCTTTTCATATTAACACAAATAACATTGTAAGACTATATATATAACTGGAATAGGAAGTGCCTCATAGGAACAGATAGAGGTAAATCTTAGAGTGGCAGGAAATGCATCACAGAACAATGGAGATGAATGCTAGAGAGGAATAAAGCTGCCTACAAGGCAGACATAACACCTGTAACAGCCTGTGGCTGGATTCGGTGAGTTTGACACCCCTGGTCTGGTCTGTCTCTCTTATTATCTCCCAAAGTTAATCCACATACCATTACAATCTGTGTATTTTGAATAGTGCAGCTAGTTAATATTCCAGGGAAGCAATAAGAATAGAAAAATAATTTTGCCACTCTTATGGCCATAGAATAGGCATCTGAGCTCTTATATGTGGGGTTACATTTGCTTATTTCTGCCAATGTCATTTTAAATATCTCTTCACACATTTCATTTCCTGGAGTTCCTTAGTGAAAGAAGAAATGCCAGAGGATTAGTGAACAAGGCCTAGAGGCACCCAGGTTTCTTTATATTCCAGAGACTAGTAAGATTTCTCCAGATCATTGGGAAACTCCTCAAGTGTGGTCAGAAAGCCTGCTGAATCCATCAAACTTGTGGGGCATCTCAATAACTCCCTCTTTCTTTCAAAGGTTGGCAGTTCCTGTTAACTTCACTGTCAGGAAAAATTGATTTGCCTATGGCCAACAGATTGATGGAAAAGTCTTATAGAATCAGATCATGACTGGTTCAAGATGAACACCATACCTAAGCCCTGACCAGACACATGAGTTGGGACAGTGATGACCTGGGACAAGTTCATATTTGTCATAGCAGCTATAAACTTCCAAGAAGTCTTGAGAGGTGAGGTTGAACTCATCCAGCACTAGCAGCATGAGTGAATCCACAACCACTCTACACTAATAGCAGTTTAGTAAAGTTTACAATCAATCATCAGATGTCTGATCATAAGGAGAAAATGAATAAAAATCAAATAACAAAGCAAATGAATAGTGAATGGGTTGAGGGAAAGTAGAAGGCCATTAAAGTCAGGTTTGAATGGAGCTGATGAGAATAGCAGAAAGTGGTAAGGCTTTTACAAAACAAAAGCAATGTAAGAACTGGTATAATAAATAGCATTCTCCCTGAGATTTGGCTGGCTCCAACCCTGCCTGCTTTTCAAAAGGCAGTTAACACTTGGTTTACGGTATGACCCGTAAGTTTTCTTGGCACTTTATGTGTTTTTGTTTTGGAGTTACAGGTTTTTTTTTATGATTGTTTCATTGTGTTCTATTAATTATCCAATTCAGAATCCTGTGTAAAGTGGGAAGTTACAATATATAAATCAATTAATATAACATAATAAGTATATAATGCTCATGTAAGCAATTTCTAAATTTTGTGTCATTTATTAACTCAACAATCTTGCCAAATTAATATTCCAATGGGCCACTGAGATTAAAGGCATCCATCTCATGGGTAATCAAGTCATATTCTGATTTATATTTGAGAAAGGGCCAATATCACTTCATGTTCAGAGCTTTACATTATCAGCATAAATGTAATTCTATAGAGAAACACAGCCACAAACAAAATTAAATGCAGTATTTAACTACTTTGGCAAGAGCAGTAATCTGTGGTTCCCAGATGTTGATCCACTTACATTCCCATCAATCCCAGTTAATCATGGCCAATTGTAAAAGTAGATTACCATTGTTGTCCAATAACAAATGCGGGGGGGGGGATGTGTGTGTGGCAGAATTTCCCAGCTTTCTGTTATGGGTTAATAAAACTGTTTCTTTCCAGAGTACAGTGAAATATATATTTCTATTTAGTCAGCCATTTCCTACCTTTGCAGTTATACTGGAATCATGAATTACAGATTTTTGTTCTATTTGTGTACTTGAGCCTTCATTTCTCTTCAGAAGCTTTACATTACTCTTACTTACACCTGCAAAATTCTGCAATTTAATAAAAGTTTTTTCATTAAATTGGTTCTTATATATGAAAATATTGCAAAATAATTCTTCAAAAAACAACTACCAATATTTTAAAATAAAGCATAAGCAGTAGAATTCTATAATGACTCATCTACAAGTTATACATACGAGGTGGTTTTCCAAATTCACTGCATGAAATCTTCATACAAGTATCTTTTAGTTATGCACATACAAACTGAAATGACATGGGAAGGTCTCAGAGTAGCCTCAGTGAGCTCAGTGAGAGGACATAGCACTTCAAAACTTTAGCAGCAGGCTTAGAGGGATATTTCACTTGCTTCCTGCTCTCATATTAAAGGTTCCTTGATTTTGCAGTCTTACTATATAGTGATTGGGATCCCTCTTCATATTTCTATGAGCCCCGGTAGTCAAATTGAAGACAAATGGTTCTTAACCTGTAACCTGGAGATTACTATTGGTCTTGGAATAAATGACAAAGTAATTTCTAAATTATTAAGAATAACTATAATTTCAAAAGATGTTGACATTCTGTTGCAAAAGTGTGTGTGGGTGTGGGTGTACTATTAAAATCCTGTGAAATTGTAATCTTTTCATATTCCAATAATTTTATGAAAAAAAAATCATCCAGGAGTCCTCCAGATGCCATTTTGGGGAACAGAAATTCCTAGCTTATGTTACAGTGTGCATGAAAGAAAATACTGGAATAACTATTGTAAGTCATTCAAAAGCAATACTATATTGTTCATCATAAATCTGCTTAATAAAATTCTGAACTGACTTCTATAAAAGACCTCTAACAAAAGTAAAATAAATAAATAAATAAATAAATAAATAAATAAATAAATAAATAAAGAAAGAAAGAAAGAAAGAAAGAAAGAAAGAAAGAAAGAAAGAAAAAAGAAAGAAAGAAAGTACAATTACGAATAGTCTTATGCAAGCAGAAAGATAACAATTACCAGTTTGTTTGATATTTTTTGTGTTTGACCTTCATTTCTTGGCTCTTTAGAATCTTCTTTGGCTGGAATTAAAAAATCCATACAACCAGTTTAAAGAGTAAAATACAATGAAAAATAAAATTTCTGTTTGTGTCTACTAAAACAAAAATCCATTAATTGTAGTAGGATTTATTATTAAGTAGAACAGTGAACTTTTTTCACACAACTCAATATATTTTTCCTCGCTTCCTTCATGGTTTATCTATTCAGATATTGTACTATCATAAAATAGATAGAATCAAGATGTAAAGTCGCAGTGGAAAACTTCAAAAGTGCTGTGTTTATGAGAGAATTTTGAAGAATTAAGATCCACAGCCATGGACTATGGACTTAAACTTCTTTTAGCACAGGATTCAGTGATACTCATTGAAGTCAGCTGTTTTCAAAACAGGATTCTTATATTTAAAGTAAGTTAAAAAAATATTTAAAGTAAGTTAAAGAACTTACACTCTACAGTACTTACATTTCCTAAATGAGTCCTGGGCTTTATGCTGGCTTTCAAAGCTATTTTCATTGAAGCCTGGTTTGCAGGACCTATTACTGGCACCGAAGTTTACATATTGAGGTAAAAAATCTTCAACCTAGAAAATTAAGTTTTGCAAGAGTAACATTTTGCATAGACCACATACTTTAGAATACATAAAACGTGAGAGGGTAATCCAGTGTTGGTGAACCTTTTTGGCACCGAGTGCTGAAACGGGAGCACGTGCACTTGAAAACGGAAGAGCAGCCACCCAGTGCACATGCACACAATGGGAAGATGATCTTCCGGTTCACAGCATGTGTATGCGCACTGGCCAGCTGATATTCGCGCGCACATGCATGCCAGAAACCGGAAGAGCAGCCGCCCGGTGCACATGCCTGCACCGGGAAGATGATCTTCCGGTTTCCGGTGCGCACCGGGCACCTGGTCTTCCAGTTTCTGTCATGCATGCACATGCGAAGATCAGTTGGCCGATGCACATGTGTGCACCGGAAACAGAAGATCATTTTCCTGGCAAGCGCATGCACTCTGGGTGGCTGGTCTTCCTGTTTCTGGCGTGTGAAGACCAGCTGGCCGGTGTGCCGAAACCCGGAAGAGCAATGGGAGACGGCTCTGCGTGCCACTCCCGGCACGCCTGCCATTTCAGCTATATAGTGATTGGGATCCCTCTTCATATTTCTATAAGGCCCAGTAGTCAAATTGAAGACAAATGGTTCTTAATCTGTAACCTGGAGATTAGTATTGGTCTTGGAATAAATGACAAAGTAATTTCTAAATTATTAGGAATAACTATAATTTCAAAAGATGTTGACATTCTCTTGCAAAAGTGTATGTGTGTGTGGGTATAATATTAAAATCCTGTGAAATTATAATTTTTTCATATTCCAATCATTTTATGAAAAAAAATCATTCAGGAGTCTTCCAGATGCCATTTTGAAATTCCTAGCTTATGTTACAGTGTGCATGAAGGAAAATACTAGAATAACTTTTGTAAGCCATTTAAAAGCAATACTATGGTATATTGCTCATCAGAAATCTGCTTAATAAAATTCTGAACTGACTTCCATAAAAGACCTAAATAAATAAATAACAAAAGTACTATTATGAGTAGTCATATGCAAACAGAAAGATAACAATTACCAGTTTGTTTGATATTTTTTGTTTTTGACCTTCATTTCTTGGCTCTTTAGAATCTTCTTTGGCTGGAATTAAAAAATTCATACAACCAGTTTAAAGAGTAAAATACAATGAAAAATAAAATTTCTGTATGTGTCTACTAAAAAAATGGACTATGGACTTAAACTTCGCTTAGCACAGGATTCAGTGATACTCACTGAAGTCACCTGTTTTCAAAACAGGATTCTTATATTTAAAGTTAAATGTTAAAAAAATATTTAAAGTAAATTAAAGAACTTATACTCTACAGTACTTACATTTCCTAAATGAGTCCTGGGCTTTTTGCTGACTTTTAAAGCTATTCTCATTGAAACCTGGTTTGCAGGACTTATTACTGGCACCGAAGTTTAAATATTGAGGTAAAAAATCTTCAACCTAGAAAATTAAGTTTTGCAAAAGTAACATTTTGCATAGACCACATACTTTAGAATACATAAAATGTGAGAGGGTAATCCAGTGTTGGCGCACCGGGCAGCTGGTCTTTGCACGCACATGCACACCAGAAACTGGAAGAGCAGCCATCCACGGCGCATGCCAGCACCAGGAAGATGATCTTCTGGTTTCCAGCGTGCGTATGGGCACTGGCCACCTGGTTGTCTGGTTTCTGGTGTGCATGCGTGTGCAAAAACCAGCTGCCCAGTGCGCATGGGTGCACCGGAAACCGGAAGAGCAGCCACCAGTTGCGCATGCGCACTGCGTGGCTGCTCTTCCGGTTTCCAGTGTTCCCGTGTGGGTGAAGACCAGCTGGCCGGTGCGCCGGAACCTGGAAGAGCAACGGGCGACGTTGTATGCCCGGAGAGATGGCTCTGCATGCCACTTCTGGCATGCATGCCATAGGTTCACCATCAAGCGGGTAATCTATGGTCTGCAGAAGAATCCAACCCCCAATTTCCTAAATTCAGTGCAAAGCACTCTGTCAAATTGGAGACAGCTTCTCTCTATGAAAGAAATAAAGACCAGAAAAAAGTTGAAAAATAAATATTTAGGAAATACGTATTAGGTGTATATGGCAAGACTTTCAGAAATATTCAGTCTTTGAACTGTATTTTTTAGATGTGAACAAATTATCATACAACGTATTTAATTTTACATCCTAGCAAGTTGTTTAGGATTATCAACATAAATTAGAATTTCCATGGCAAGTGAAATATTCAAGCTGGCCATAGAAATGGATGAAGATCATGAGATGCTGTTGCTGCACAACTGAGACAGCCAAAAAACCCTTAATATTTACTTTGTTGATTATAGAAAGGCTTTTGATTTTGTTGTTCGTATGAAGCTTTTAGACCAGTGTTGGCAAATGTTTTTGGCACTGAGTGCTGAAATAGGAGCGCGTGCACCGGAAACTGGAAAAGTAGCCACCCAGCGTGCATGTGCATGCCGGGAAGATGATGTTCCGGTTTCCAGTGCGCGTATGCACACCGGCCACCTGGTCTTCTGCTTTCTGGCGTGCATGCGTTTGCGAAAACCAACTGCCCGAAGATCATCTTCCCAACGCGCACATGCATGCCGGGTGGCTGCTCTTCCAGTTTCTGGCCCTCCTGTGGGAAGACCAGATAGGGGGCGTGCAGGAATCCAGAAAAGCAACAGGCAATGGCTTGCGTGCCCAGAGAGATGGCTCTGCGTGCCACTTCCGGCACACGTGCCACAGGTTCACCATCATGGTTTTAGACTGTGCTTATAAAGGTGGAAATCCCAGAACATTTCATTGTCCTCAGTGTAAAACGAATACACAGACTTGGAAGCCACTACCCAGATGGAATATGGTGAAACTGATTTGACTTCAATTTGGCAAAGGAATGAGACAAAGGTAGACCTTGACTTAAGACAAATTGCTTAATGACCTTCCCTCAAAATATTTACAATCTGGGTTTGATCATCAATGTGCCATATAAGATGGATACAAATGAGCTTGCCCCTTTTTGGCATATACTAACCATTTCATCCTTATTTTGTAGGGAAGGCTGAGACTTTCCAGGGTTCTGCAATGATTGCCAAATGTTGCAAAATTCATCATCTTTTTTATTGTGAGCTTGCTAGGAAAGAAAACAAAACAATGGAAACTCTGCCATGAAAACTCATTGCAGAACAAAAATCTGGAATCTATTATTTTTTTCCATTATGTTTCCACTATCACAAGAACTAGCCATGTCTTAAGTTTCAATAAAGTATCAATTTAAATTGCAGGCATATATCTTAGTTACTTCAGTGAATAAAGTAGCCATTTACATTTAAAAGGATAGAAGTGAAGACATGTTCTCATCTTTTCATGAACAATTTCCCTATAATGGAGTATTATTATATTGTATTGCAGAGACAGTATTTCTAAATTCTACACCAAGAGGTTTTTTTATCTTTTTTTCCCCATTTCCAACACATAGTCATGTCCCATGGCCTCGATCCACAAAATCAATCCTCTCCTCTTTCATACAGAAACTCTCAGAAGCTTTCATTAATTTCTCATTTGTGCTTTTCAACTCTGTTCAATACCATATAGTACAATCTTCCAATTGTTTTCCATTTCCCATTATTTCTAAAAGAAAGCTGGCTCACAGTAGCTATTACTACCACTGTTGCTATTTAATCCTAGACTTTTGGGAATGGGAAGGATCTTTTTTTAAAAAAAAAATCAAAAAGCAAAACTCTCTTCTGATTCTGAGCTGCCATGACATTATCAACTAGTCAATGGGTGATAAATTGGAAATTTTTTAGTCCACCCTATTCCATTTTTAAGAATATATAGCAATTCAATTGAGCTATAAAGCAGACTCACTGAAATAAATAGAAGAAAAATTAAATTTGATCTATCCTCTTTTAGGATCCTCTTAGTGTCAAAATGTCACTTACTACAGCAGTGCAGTGCAGACAAGAAACAAGTTATATTGTAGAATTGATTTTATGGGGATACCATAAAAATTGGGTTTAATTCAACTGATTAATAAATAAAATAAGATTAAGTTTTCATTAATTTTGGAATATTATCAAAATTTAGATAATTTGATGTATAACTCACAGACCAATTCAGTACTTGCAAACATAAAAAGTGTGCCTTGGGGAGATAGGTAGCATTATTTGTAAACAAACAAAAATATTTATATAAACACATTTCTTCACATGTGTTGTGAAGAAATGTGTTTATGTGAAATATTTTGTGCTTTTCTTGAATTTATTGCAACTTGATACATTTTGGAATATGTGTCCAATTTATTGTCTTTGCTTGGTGTTATTTATTGTTTCATTTGCATTACTTTATTCATTTATTTATTTATTAGTCGCATTTTTATGCTGCCCAACTCCTGAGGGACTCTGGGCGGCTAACAACAGAGAATAAAACAATGTGAACAATATCCCATACAAAAGTTTAAAAAAAAACATTAAAACTCATACTCTCCAGTTTTGTGGCCGGGTCTCACAAGATCACCGTAGCGAGATCAATGGCCCCAGGCCTGCCGAAAGAGCCAGGTCTTCACCACTTTCTGGAAGGCCAGTAGGGTGGGGGCAGTCCGGACCTCAGGAGGTAATTGGTTCCAGAGAGCCGGGGCAGCCAGAGAGAAGGCCCTCCCCCGCGGGCTCGCCAGCTGACATTGTTTAGCTGACGGGACCCGGAGGAGACTGACTCTGTGGGATCTTACCGGTCGCTGGGAGCTATGCGGTAGAAGGTGGCCTCGAAGATAGCCTGGCCCTGAGCCATTTAGGGCTTTAAAGGTAATAACCAACACCTTGAATTGCGCCCGGAGACCGGTAGGGAGCCAGTGCAGCTTGCGGAGAATTGGTATAATGTGGGTGTATCTAGGTGCACCCACAATACTCAAGCAGCTGCGTTCTGGACCAACTGTAGTCTCTGAACACTTTTCAAGGGTAGCCCCATGTAGAGCGCACTTTAGCTTATGTTTATATTATTTAGAAACAGATTTTTAATGTATTATGTTATTATGTATCTTAAGAGTATTGAAAAATACAAATGTACCAAATAATATATAATCTTTTTTCACTTTATTACTTATTTTAACAAAAGCCAACTGACAAACAAACCCTAATCCGACTTCCTACAGAACCCAAAACCATTTACCCTAAGGTAGCAGGTAAAACAACTTACTTTACATTTCTGATGGATACTTGTATAGGTTACTTTCTGCTGAGAACTGGAATTGCCCTGCTTTTCTGTTTTGATACTATTATGCTGTCTTCCATTCAATTGCTGGATAATAAAGAAAAAAATTACTTTCCAATTTTTCTATATATTTAAAATATTATACACTCAGCTATTTTTTCATACACAATATTACAAATTAACAGGCCCACAATATATACTCAACAATTTTAACAATAATTGTTATGGGACATTATCTACTTTCTTTCTTTATATATTATGGAACAGAATCTCAAACAAATGTAAAAATAAACTTCTCTGATATACACACAATAACTGAAGTGCTCAAGGCACAATTGAGAACTATCATTTCCTTCTTTGTGCATATACTAGACTTGCTACAGTTATCATATCATCATCATTTTAGCCAGTCTATCCATTGCAGGATGAAGGCCTTCTTCACGTTTCCAACCAATATGGACCTGCAATACTTGCTGATGTCGTCAATCCATCTTGTTTTAGGTCTCTTTCATGGACGCTTTTTATCAAGTGGGATCCATTCTATGAGTGCCTTGGTCCAGCTGCCATCAGTTTTTCTTGCTGTGTGACCAGCCCATTGTAATGCTGAGCATGTATCTTTCCATGGCTCTTTGCGCCACTCATAGTATTTGTATCAATTGTGAGGTTAGTGTCTTATGTTTCACTGGCATATGTTAGAGCAGGTAGCACACACTAATCAAAAACATTTCAGGCATAGGGGAGGTTGTTCTTGAAAATTATGCTTAGCTTGCTAAATGCCTGCCAACCACATTTAACACGTTCACTTTCCTTTATTGTATCACCTTCCATTGAGATCTGTTGGCCAAGGTATACGTAGTGGTCTACTACATCTAGTTCTTCTCCAGATATGTTTTTTCTTTCTTTGGTGAATTTATTAAACATCTGGCTCTTTTTCATGTTTATTTTTAAGCCAAATGTTTCTCCTGCTTTGTGCAGCTCTTGTATGTATCTTTGTAGCTCTTCTGGGTCTTGTGAGAATAATATCATCTGCAAATCTTAAGAAATTTAAACAGGCACCATTGATTTTTATTCCATCTTTTCCCGAGTTTGTGAAATACTTCAAGGCAGGCTGAGAAAAGGATAGGTGATATGGTATTGTCTTGTTGTACATCTCGTTCTATGTTGATTTCCACTTTAAAATCATTAAGGTAAATTGTTGCCAGTGCTTTTTCATATATTGATTGTAATAGGTTTATGTAAGCAATGTCTACGCCTTGGTTGAGCAATGCATTAATTGCTTAATGTAATACTGATTTAAATGCCTTCTCATAGTCAATGAAAGCCATGCACAGACGCATAGTGTACTCGCTGTGCCTTTCAATGACTTGCTGAACAACCTGGATTTTATCCATTGTGCTGTAGCCACTTCTGAACCCTACCTGCTCTTTTGGCTGTGCATCATTTAATGTTCTGAATATTCTTTTTGCTATTAACTTGGTGAAAACCTTGTAGATGGTTTTTTTTCCGGCAAGCGTAATTTTCAAGAACAACCTCCTTTTATGCCTGAGAGAAATTTTCAATCAGTGTGTGCTAACTGCTGTAACATATGCCGGTGAAACATAGACACTAACCTCACAATCAATACAAAAGCTAAGAGTGTTGCAAAGAGCCATGGAAAGATATATGCTCAGCATTACAAAACAAGATAGACCTGCACATAGATTAGAGAACAAGCAAAAGTATAAAATATCATCAAGAGAGTAAAATAATTGAAATGGAAATGGGCTGGTCACACAGCAAGAAGAACTAATGGCAAGTGGACCAAGGCACTCATAGAATGGATCCCACTTGATAAAAAGCATCCACAAAAGAGACCTAAAACAAGATGGATTGACCACATCAGCAAGTATTATGGACCCAGTTGGCAAAAGAAAGCTCAGGACCATGTTGGTTGGAAACATATGGAAGACGCCTTCATCCTGCAGTGGATAGACAATGGCTATAATGATGATGATGAATTGCTATAAAAGAAAATCAGAAATCATTTCATTACAATATTTTTTCTTTTCTTTGATTTTTGTCTTTGCTTCTTTATTCTTTCCTTTTTTCATTCTAAATATTTGGCAGTTTTAGTTTTTATTTTGTTTTCAAACTTCTAATAAACTTTATTAAAAAATAACAACTATCATTTCCTACTTTTATCATATGTAAGTCTGGTAAATCTGCACTAACTAATTATTATTTTCCGTGTGTGTGTGTGTGTGTGTGTGTGCGTGCGCGCGCACACACTCCTTTGGGTCAGGGTTGTTTGTTTTGTTCTTGACTCCTGGCAACTGCCTGGCAAAGTCCCTGCAGTTTTCTTGGCAAAATTTCAGAAGCATTTTGCCCTTGCCTGTTTCCAAGCTCTGAGAAACAGAGTAACTAGCACAAGCTGGCTTCAAGCCTAAGGCGAGACTAGAATTCATGACCTCCCAATTACTAGCCTGATGCCTTAACCACTACACCAAACCAGCTCCGCTAATTATTATGACAATTGTTAAACTTTATTTAAATTTGGCTATGCTTTTACTAGCATAAGAGAATAGCAATATATTTATTTTCATGATAGAACTGGGTAACTGAATTCACACTTACTTGAGTTGGAACAAAGAGTGAACGAGGAGAATGATTGAGGCCTCCTAGATGTGCTTTTTGGGAAGATACAGAAAATGATTCCGATGAATATGAGTTGTAGGAACTCACAGCTGGCTGTGGCTTAACTATGGCTGTTAACTTCTGATTTCCTGTTTCAGTTCGATAGCCATGAGATATGTTAATTAAGGCACAAGCTGGCATGCGGTATCCTCTGGAAGGTGAACTCCTAATGAAAGAAAGGCAATGAAAGCAACTTTATCACAGTCGTTACTCATATAATTTCAAACTATATATTAAAAATATTTATAGAATATAATTTAATATTTTGGATGGAGCATAAATGAACTTGACTAACATACTTCAGATCCAGTTTTATGAGGCTGAGTGAATGGTTGGATGGAGGTGTTTTTGATCTCTATTTCTCATCAATAAAATGAAAGTTTATACATTTACAATGACAATAAAAGTAGATAATAAAGAACAGAACAGAAAAAAGCATTTTAGTGTCACCTTCTTACACAATTATTTTATGTTTCTGAGGTTTTGTTGAAACACTTAAGAAAAACAAGCAATTGTTTGCAACAAACCTTATTGTTAAACCTCCATGAAATTCTTCATCAAACAGTACTTCATACAGCACAT